>NW_008340126.1:10681-11493 GCF_000622305.1 Nannospalax galili | reverse complement strand
AATCAACATATGTTCTCCCTCATATGTGGATCCTAGTACCAAATCCAGATAAGTGAGTATGTATCCAGACATAACTACAGGAACAAGGATACTGGAAAGGAAACATGGAGGTAAAGGAAAAGAAAGAACCTGAAAGAGGAGAACAGTAGGAAACAGGCCTTATAAGGGAGATATGGATTAAAAATTGGGTTAAAGGGAGGGGGGAGGGAAGGATATACAAGGAATGTAGGGGATAAAGGGAAAGAAGGTGCTCAAGAGAGGTAGGACTGTAGGAGAAGAGTATTATTAAGGGAGAAAGGAGGGAAATGGGGGCACCTTAAGAGGGAAAACAATGATGGAGGGGTGAGACAATGCGAGAGAGTTTTTTTTTAATTATTATTTATATGTGTATGAGTGTACTGCATGCATGTATGTAAGTGCACTCATGTCATACAATGCCCATGGAGGTCACAAGAAGATACCAGATCCCATGGAACTGGAGTTATAGATGGTTGTTAGTCGCCATGTGTATGCTGGGAATCAAACCTGGGTCCTCTGCAAGAGCAGTCAGTGCTCTTAACTGGTGAGCCATCTCTCAAACTCTGAAATCAATATATTTTTATCTTATGGTTATTAGTGCTGTACTGTTTCTCCAGCCCCCTTCAAAGAGCTTTAAAGTATATTTTTCAAGAGTTCAAGAACTTTCCACGTAAGAGGCTGTGTAATTAGACATTCATGTTGTCTACTCATTCAGTATGCTAAAGACAATTTTGTGTACTTCATCATCCTTAAAGAATACTTTTTATTTCATGTTTGTCTAAAACCTTTTTTTT
>NW_008340126.1:5068-10228 GCF_000622305.1 Nannospalax galili | reverse complement strand
TTTAACAGACATACCTTGAGATCTATACTAATTGGGTCAGAGGGATTCAAAGGACACTTTTTGCTCCTTGCCCTCCTGGGTCGATTAGTTCCCAGGGACTATGAGCATCGCGCAAAATGTCCTGTAATGGTGGTGGGTCATCTGGTCACAGTCGCCCACCTTCTGAACTCCTCGGCATCTGTGCATGAATACAAACTCATCAGATAGACAGCCTTCCTCTCCCACTTGAGGCTCCATACTCTGCCATCCCTGTCACTGTCCACTGTGTTGTCAGCACCCTCATCCATTCCCCCTGTCTGCCCTTCTGGTAAATCTAGTCAGCCAGAGGTCCCTGTTCCAGGAGGGTCAGCTGTTCCTCATCTACTGCAATCCATTGTCAGTATTCCTTTGGATAGAATTGGGGTCTGCTATTCATTTTTCCTGTAGTATGTTGGGTTGCTGTCTGGAAGAGCCTTTATCTATCCTAGCCAACAACTCGACTGAAGGTATCGCCTGTCTGGCTTTGTTGTTTGTCGAGTAACTTTTAGTTATGTATATGTATGCTCTTATGATATTATGTTGGCCCCTTTAATCTTTGGTTATACTTCCCTTTTGGGTGTTTAAGGACATACAATTTCTTCTTATTTAAATAGTGTTTTCATGGCTTCTTTGGTAATTTTACACAATGTTTTTACCATATTCAGAAGCCTCATTTACTCTCAAAGACAACCTTATCTCCCTCATGTCTTCTATTATTTTTTAAGGCTTATTGACTTTAGTTTGTTTTTATCACATCCTCTTGGGTATGGCTCAATTCCCTGAAGTCTGATCAACAGACCTCATTAGGTGTCTATGACATAGTCACAGGCACAATACAAACTTTCACAGATGTTTGTTTATGTAAAAGTATACATCATAGTGTTGCCTTTTCTGTAACCATTCTAGCATACTTATAATTGCACTTTATGAACAAGGTCCAAGGAACCTGTAAGTTTCTTTTTCCTTATAGTTTTGCATCTCCTCCCCTGGCTCTTACAACCCTCCCTCCTCTTCTGCAAATGTCCCTGAGCCCTGGGGTGAGTGAAGTTTAACATAGGAGTCCTGTCCAGGGACACACACTTTAAGGTCTTATTCTCTACACTTTGGCTACTTGTGGCCTTCTCTGTTCATCACCCTCTGTTTCATGAAGAAGTTTGGCTGATGAGAGTTGAGAGATGTGTTAGTATTCTCCTATCCCTTGTTCCACTGTGTTTCATGAGCCTTACGTCTGAAGTTCCAATATAGTTGTGCCACTTAGGTTTGGACATCTCACAGACACTTATTCTCTGTGTGTGAGAAGTTGTGGAACTCTAATAAATAGTCTGTGTGTTTTAAAAGAAGTTTATATGATGAGTGGTCACTGGCATACTTGTCCTGACTATGGAACGCTGCTGATAGGGTAGGGGAGCTAAATATGATTACAATGAATTGTATGAAATCCACAAAGACTCAACAAAAATATATTTTAAAGAATAATTGTACTTTACATGGTGATGTAAATTTTCATTAGAATGCTGACATATTTAGAACATATTTTATATGGAGATCATGCCCATGAGTTAATTTTAATAATTTTTTAAATTTAAAATTATTTTATTTGTGTGTACATAGGTATTTGTGTGGGTATATGTGTGTGTGCGTGTGTGTGTGTATGTGTGTGTGTATGTGTGTGTATGTGTGTGTGTGTACCTCTATAGGGACCAAAGAAGGGTGTTCGAATAATAGGTCTGTCAGCACCTTATGTGGTTTACTGCCTGTTGTGGGAGAGGTCAGGAGAGGCCTGGGGTCCTTGCTGAACATGTCAATTATTGATCTGGATGTTGAGAACTTAATCCAGGACCATCGGAAGAGAATCACATGCTCTTTAAAACTGAGCCATCTCTCCAGCCCCTATGATAACATTTTAATGTAATTTTTATAAATGTTTGCTATTAGAATATTCAGTTTGTTACTATATTATTTTTTGTCTTTCTACAGTGCCAGAATTTATTGAATAACAAGACATTAACTGGATACATCACTTTTTAAGATATTTTTACTTCCATTTCCATGTATTTATTTTCTTTTTTAATAACAAATTTTTAAGAATATCCTACATGAGTATGGTAGTTGCATATTTCTACCCCTTCCAGTGCCCTCCAACTCCTTACATGTCCCCTCTCTCCCTCACAATATCTTTCACTTTTCTTTATTTATGTCACATGTACAATCATACACACACATTATATATATATACACACATTAATATATAGCGTACTGAGATCATTTACTGGTGCTCATGGTTCTTTTGCAGGTGCTCTTGCATACATGTGTTTAGAGCTATCTGAGAATGAACTCTACCCTATTGCAAAGCAATTTATTGGGCAATATATTTCAGTTTTTGAGAAAATTAGATTATTTACCTACCAAATTAATAAACTGATCAATTGAATGATTTTTAACACGTTAATTCAACACTTCTGTAGGAAACCAGGATGCCAGGCCCTAGGTGAGCCTAAAACTTATAGGTCCAGGCTGCATTCTCTGCTAAAGGGAGGGGCACTGAAAACAGTGGCTCTGATAATCCCTGCCTTGCAGAACACTGTTAGGCTGGCAGGAGGAAGTGGCCCAGTCATAAAAGTGCAGGCTCCCTGCTCTGTGGGAAAGCATCTTGGTCAACAACTCTTAGCTCATCTCCTTGTCCTGAACAAATAATTCAGCTATCCCTGGCTAAGAGATTAGGCCAGGTTAAAGGTTTACTCCTGAGCTAAAAGCTAAAAGTTTACCATGCTTTTAGCTCTAAGAAAGAAAACATTGTGGCCAATAAATTACTGGATGGGCATTGACAACCTTGAGTAAAAGTTTAAGAATCCTTCTGGCGCCAACTAACAGGTTAAATGTCCTGTTGGGAAGACACAGGTCCAGGAATTTATGACTCTTTCACTGATCAGACCCTCTGCCCTGAAGCAAGCAGGTACCCCCGCTAAGCAAAGCAAACCTGAGTCTCCACAACTTCCGCCCAAATAGCATAAGAATATGTCAGTAGAGGATATATCTTTTTGAACATATATGTTCAAATTTTAATGCAAGTCTGTTTAAGATCAATCTCAGGTTTACAAAGCTATAACCAAAATTGAGTCGTTTAGATTCTCATCATCAGTATTCATCTTTTTGCTGCTTTTTTCACGCCCTTATTCCTCAGGCTACAAATCAGTGGGTTCAGCATGGGAATGACCAATATGTAAAACACTGCAGAGACCTTTTCCTGTTCCAGAAATTACTGAGAAATTGGCTGGATATAGCTAAAGGCTCCAGACTCATAAAGTCACAGCAGTTGGGTGTGAGGCACATGTAGAGAATGTTTTGTGTCTCCCCTCAACTGAGCAGATTTTCATGATTGCACTGATGATGCAGATATAAGGACCACAATGATGATGAAAATGAACATGGCATCACTCCAGAGAAGACCAAAAGCAGCATCTCACAGGTGTGTGCATCAGGGCATAAGAGCTTCGAAAGTGGAGGGATGTCACAGAAGTAGTGATTCACAATGTTTGAACCACAGAAGTCCAGTCTGAGCAACCCTATTGTGTGTGTCAGGGAATTAATGAGCCCAACTAAATAACATGCAAAGACCATCTATGTGCAGACAGACACTTTGGGTCAAAATGACTCTATACAACAAGGGGTTTGGAATGGCCATATACCAATCAGTCATAAGCCATCATAGATAGGAGGATGCTATCTGTGGTGACTTACAGTAAAAAAAAAAAACTTTGCAGAATAGAGCCAATTAATGTACTGGACATAGGTTTTGACATGAAATTGAACAGCATCTTAGGAGCTAAGACAGTAGAGTAACAGATGTCACAGGAAGAGACGTTGCCAAGGAAGAAGGTTGAATTTGAGAATTCAACCAGATGAAGGCAATCATCCCTCAATTCCCTAAAAGTGTTATAAGGTAGATAAGACTGAAAATTAAGAGGAGAGGAACCTGCAAGTTAGGGTTTTCAGTCAATCCTATCAGAATGAATTCCCTCACACCTGTGGGATTCCAACCTGCCATGCATTTAGATGTTTGTAAGATCAGGCCATTCTGTAGAAAAGCAGAATTTCCTCCAGTATCTGATTTTCTTCTTATCATGAGACATTTAGGGTTGACCTGTGGTAGATGGAGCCAAAAGATTAGCATCTTCAGTAGTAATTCAGTGCTACACAATCCATATACTGTGACACAAATTTTTAACTCTTCATATTATTTTATTGATTTTACTAATCTCTACATAACAAGAAGGATAAAACTGTTTATCAGTTAATAGTGTTAACATTGTCTGAAGACATAGCTCCTTCAGACATACACTGCTTACATGAGTTTCAAGCTGATGGTTGTCTAGTATGATAATTCCTTCACTAATTTATGATTATCTTATTTCATTTTTGAACTTCAGTTAAGCTGAAGTCACTGAATCCAACTAGATACCACACCTTTCTTTGCAAAGTATGAGTCTCGCTTCTCTTTGCCTCATCTTCTGTCTATAACACTGACATGTACAGCTCTATACAGTTGAGTAAGAGGGAAAAGCAGAGAAGACTTCAACTTGCTGCTTAGCCTCAATGGATTGACTAAAAGAACTATCACTTAGGCTAACAAGGTATCTTTTGGCACATCTATGACATATTTTAAAACATCAATATTAAACACTATGTTAGAAAGTCCAGTGTACATGTGACCTGCATGTAAGATGTGAAGCACCAACATTTTGTCTGGCAGACATGTTTCACTTGCATGAACTTAAGGTAACACTTAAAGTCATATTTTCTGAATTGCAATATTACTACCTCCACAAGAATTTTTGTCAAATATTTCTAAATTAGTGTATCCATATCAACTTTAAGCATTTGATAAATATGTGTTATTTAATACTCAGCCTAAATTTTTTTGCTAGAAAGAAAGCAGTAATCCATGCAAGTGTGACAACTTTATGGAAATCATGATCTATGGGGGGAAAAAAACACATGCTGTTATATAAAATGGAGATAATACAATTGAAAACTAAAAAATGAAGTGTGCAAGAAAGGAAGATGCTATTTTGCATCATACATTAGTTGTCTGGTACAACGATGGACAATTACCATAAATTTGTTGACTTAAATATCAAATAT
>NW_008340126.1:2352-5053 GCF_000622305.1 Nannospalax galili | reverse complement strand
ACTTATTTTTATTTTATGTGTATGCATGCATTGCGTGCATTTAGGTAAGTGCAGCTGTGTTGTGCAATGCTGGTGGAGGACAGAAGAGGCTGTCGGATCCCCTGGGACTGGAGTTATGGACAGTTGTTAGCTGTCATGTGAGTGCTGGGATTTGAATCCAGGTCTTCTTCAAGAACAGCCAGTGTTCTTAACCGCTGAGCCATCTCTCCAGCCCCAAATATCAAATATTTATCCATAATATATTATAAATCAGAAATATCAAGTAAGCTTCTTTGGGTGGAAATCTAAATGTCTGTAGAGCCGCACATGCACAAGAGTAACCCACATTGAAGGACATAAAAATTTAATTTAGATAGACAGTTAAATCAGGACAGCATTATGAAAACTATCCTTTCCAAGACCAGTAGAACAGTAGAGAAGTAGGAATAGTTTGTTCTTGCAAAAGTTATTCTGGGGTGTAATGAACTCAGATTTTTTTTTTCTTTTTGAGAGAGTGTCTCCTTGTTGAGAACTCAAAAATTTTAATAAGCTCCTATTTTGTTACTGACAGAATGGAATATCTAAAGAAAATAAATCTGAAAGTATTTTATTGGAATCACAAAAGAAAAAAACAAATACGGCCCTAAGTGATTTCCAAATACTACTCGTATTTGAATGGAAATAATTCCACAGTAATATAGAAATAATACATTTTGATTCTAAGGTACTCCATTTTCAATTAATTTATGAAATATTCCATTATTGTTATGTACAAGAAAATGGTTTTATGTAAATGTATAGGTACCATATAAATATTTCCCTTTCCTATAATATGAGAAAAATGAGAATGATAAAGTAGGAAATTTATTTCATGATGTGTACAATGATGCTCAAATTGCTCAGTGTGTAATGATTACTTTTAGGGTGAACCAATAAAAGAAAATATTAGACTATTGGAAGGATCCCAGTTTACCAGTTTCTAAGCATATTTACAGCAGTCAAACCTCAAAGCAAGAAGTGCGTCTTAAGATCAGATTTTCACATTCATCAAGGAATTATTGGGAACAGAGATGTCTTATGCTGGTTCCTGTTCTTTGGGGAACATAGTAGCTCACTGGCTGCCCGTGACTTTGTTGTACACAGTTAGATCATTATCACCAATCTCACCTCTGGAGACTGGAACTCAAAAACTTTCTAATTATACCTGGAGGTATGCTACCAGGAAATGGTTCAAAATTTCTAATGATGAAAACTGTTTAGTTATCTTGAAAATGACACCATTTACACATATTTAATCTACATATGGTTCAATCTGCCTGGTATAAATTACTGAATCTGTCATAATATAAAAACAGCTGCATGAAAGTCATGGGAGTAAACAGCCACTTTTAAATTGGAATTCTGTTCCAGTCCAGAAGATGGAACCCATAAATGGTATCAGCATCTGGGCCAAGAACTTGTGACTGGATTGGTCATAAGCCCTGAGAGAGAATTTATTGCTATAATTCTGGTAAATGGACAGAATAATAAACCAACACTGAATGACTCATTGCTATAACAATAATTCTGTATATCCCTCAACCCTCATCAGAGAAGCTTCTTTGGTGATTAATAATGATTAAAACAGAGAGCCACAACTTCTCAATGTGAAGAGGACAGGAGATTGTGGAGTGTTCAGTCTTAAAGGAGCCATGTGTGTTACACTTCCCTCTTACAGGGTTCAGGGGTTGTTGGGAAGAGGGACCCAATGCAAAGATTTCAATAGCTAGAGACAGTAGACAAATACATTGAAATAGTGTTTACATGGCACAATAGGCCATTCGAACATATGAACTCATGGCAGTTGTGACAATATGCAAAAGGCCTGTGCAAACCCAAGCCAGACACAATCTTTGGGTGGAAGGGGAGGTGGTTTCTAAGTCTACCCCAGCTGAGGAGCTCTTGGTAATTGAGAGCTGCTGAGAGAAAAAGTGTTCCTTAAGGGTGTGACCCTTACAAGTTGCCTGTGCTCCACTGGATGGCACGTGCCTGTGCTCCACTGGATGCCTTAAGGGTGTGACCCTTACAAGTTGCCTGTGCTCCACTGGATGGCACGTGACCAGGGGATATATGTGCAGTAAACTGTACTGGATGAGTTATTGAAGAAAAAAGTGAATATGAAGTTGGGGTGCAGGGAGGTGGGGATGAATCTGTGAGGATTTGGGGTAGGACTGGAATATGAATATGATCATAATGCATTGCCTGAAATTCTCAAAGAATTAAGTAAAACAAAAAAAAATAATAGATTTAGGGCCAGGTGTGGTGGAACATGGCTTTTATCCCAGCACTCAGGAGGCAGAGGCGGGCAGATCTCTGTGAGTTCAATGCCAGCCCAGTCTAAATAGTGAATTCCAGGACAGCTGGGTCTACAGGGAGACCCTGTCTGAAAAAGACCAAAACAAAACAAAACAAAACAAAACTAATAGATATAGACAATTTAATATTGGCATGCTCAATTAAGAATTTATGATAGAATACATGTACAAAGATCAAACAGAGAATTAATGAATTTTATGTCATCCTAAATATTTTTTTGAAATATTTATGCTGTTGCCATATTAATTTTACATACCACAGATTTATGGATCAGGATTCAGCATTCCCTTGTGAACATCATTGTACTAAAGCATGTGTAATTATACAATAAAGTCAGAAATTTTTGCAAACATTAAATATTTATGTG
>NW_008340126.1:1788-2109 GCF_000622305.1 Nannospalax galili | reverse complement strand
AAGTTCTCAGGCTCCTTTAGAGTGGTTTTGAATACAAATGAAATCTATTATTATATCAAAAATTAAAAGAAAATTTTAACCTGGGAAGAAATCCAATGGACTAATAGTTATTTATGAGAATGCATATAAATTTAAGATGACAGTCAAGTCACAGTTTATGGAGTACAACATTAATAACTAAGCAAGATCTATTGGTAATTTTCAGTAAGTGTGTCTACATAAACTTAAAAGCATGTAACAAATACTTGCTACTTACTATTGCATGCCAAGAAACATTTGTTAGAGATAAAGCAGTAATGAAAAGAAGCACACTTCATAGTC
>NW_008340126.1:0-666 GCF_000622305.1 Nannospalax galili | reverse complement strand
TCTGTGAGCGTGGAAACCAGGTGCACATCAATAAAAGCAGTTGTTCCTGGAGAAAGGCTGAGATGATCAACTGGAAACCTTGCTACAGGCTAAGATAAGAGTAAATATTCAAACCCATTTTAGGCTCTGAATCTTTGAATAGGCCTGAAAGATGGTGTGCCCTCATATATGAAAGCTGAGTTCACTTTTAGGTCCCTCACAGCAACATCTGCAAGCCATTCTTCTTGGCGGGAAGGGCTGCTGTTTCTTAACTTACAAACGTTGATATCTATTTCTGAGATGCTATTATTTTGTCTACTGTATTTTCTTATTAATAGTTTGTCTAGAAAAGGCTTTTGAAGAATAATATAGGTCTTATGTTTTCAATATTTATTTCCCTCATGACGGTAACAGCTACTGACATGTGGTATCATATGACTTCTCTCTAGTGGACAAGGGGCTTCTTTCAGTCTAGTGTATGTGCACAATTGTCCATGTCAGTAAGCCACAAAAAAATATCAATCACATTCTGGGTCTGGCCACTAAACCAAATTTTCTTTGTAAGACTTATTTCTAGCTATCACAGTTATATTTTATTTTAAGTAATAACAAACACTATTCAAGTATTAGAAGAGCTCAGAAGATTTAACTACAACTTCAGCTGTGCTGTTCTATGTATGAGAATCT
>NW_008340125.1:44843-45379 GCF_000622305.1 Nannospalax galili | reverse complement strand
ATGTTTGTGTTAGAAGTTCCCAGTCTGTATACAGTGGTACAGCATGATTGCTTCCCTATGAGCAATGTCTCTATGGAAGCCACAGGTGACTGCACATAGGTGAAGCCTAAGCCATGTGTTATTTTAGAGAAATGGTCGTCAACAGTCAACTTTTTCCCTTAGATAAGATTTCAGAAACGAACTCTGAGTGATGTCAGCTCGCCAATGTTTGCATTTTTTTCTTTTCTTTTGAATCTTCACATATCAGGACAATTTTCCAGCCCATTCTCTCCCGGAAATGAGAAGCCTGAAAATGAAGAGAATTTGTCCTATTCCTTCAGCTATCATCTCTTTGCTGTAAAGCCAATGTCTGCCGCATGGTTTTCTCTCCCGTCCCTGTCCTCTGGTGCTGGATCTCTGAATGACTAAATAAATTGATTTCTTGTGCATACAAATCTGTCATCGATTGAGTGAAAATCATGCGTACATTGACTAGAAACAGGAAATACAGTTTAAGTGTTGAAATAAAGAGGGTGGAAAAAAAAAGGGAAATCATT
>NW_008340125.1:42360-44539 GCF_000622305.1 Nannospalax galili | reverse complement strand
ACAGAAGTGGTAAGAATCCAAACACTTGAGGGCCTGTCAAGGGGAAAGGCAGGTGTGCGTTGTGGATGATCCTGCTGGTGTGGGAACCCACCAGAACCGGCTGAAAGCAGATTTGTGGTTTTTCACAGAGCCCTGTCATTTTTCTATCCTGGTCAGCGTCTCAATCCCACAGCAGGTGCGAACTTGAGTTTTCACGTTTTTCACGTCCGTGGACCTGTCATCCTAAGTGCAGTGTTCCTTCCAACTCGAACATTTGCTTTAGACTCAGCACTGCTGTGATGGTCAGTTTTTGTTTTGTTTTGTTTTGTTTTGTTTTGTTTTGTTTTTGTTTTTGTTTTTGTCTGACAAAGTGAGATTATCTGCGAAGAGGCCATCTTAACTTAGAGCCTCCATCACATCAGCCTGTGGGCATTTCTGTGGGGCATTTCTTCGAGTGGTAATTGATGTAGGAGGGCCCCGCCATCCGGGTGCAAGTGGGTTTTGGCTGATAATAAAAGTAAGTGAGCATCGAGGGTAATACGTCAGAAGGAACATTCCTCCGTGGTCTCTCCTTCACGTCCTGCTTCAAGATTCTGACTTCCTACCTTGACTTCTGCACGTGGTGGTCTGTGATTTGGAAGTGGGTCCCAAACAAACCCTTTCCTCTCCATAGTGCCTTAAATGGCGAACTTAATAATACAGAATGGAGAGCGAGCTGGGACAGATGACAAGTGGTTCTCCGCAGCACTCTAAAACGGACTGAGTGTCACTTTGTGCTAATGCTGCAGTTCTACTGAAGGAATGGACGAGAGTTCCTTGTAGCCGGCCTCCACTTCATTAACAGGGACAGAAGGAAAGCACATATAATACTGATAGAAAGAGACGCTGTGTCCTGTCATAAGAAGACTTGCTCCCTGGTGTCCCTACTATCTTACCAAAGCACTTTCTTCTGTTCATGGGTTCTGCGTGGACTTTTCATACCAGGACACATATGGTAACAAGCACCTGATCAAGTGTCGGCCTCCCCTCATCCTGGACTCCGCTGCTACTGGGAGACCCTTGCGCACCTGTTCGTGTCACGGATGGGGCAAAGAGAGAGAACGATGGGTAGAACGGGGCCTCGGGCGGCAGCAAGTGTGGTGGAAAAACAGATGGGAGACTGTGTCAGTGGACAGCTCATTTTAATATGGCAAATCAGAAGTTTTTACAGTAGACCCTGTTAGGATTAAGGGATTAGAGACCTAATACTTTTGCCTGGGGGCTGTTGGCTAAGAGACAGTGTGTTTAGAATGCAGTGGGCCTGACTCCTGCGTTCCTCACTGGAGGTCTCCGGGATTGCATGGCCGTGCTCTCCCAACTTATCCCAACGTATCTGCCGTTGTCTGTAATAAGGGGTGGGTCTTATCAAATTCGGAGATGGTATTAGAGATAGTTTGGTACTAAACCAGGACTGGTTGGTGGCGATTTGAATGACGCCCTGTATGCTACTCTTCAAAAACTGACTTAGACAGGGTGCCATGAGGTGCAGCCTACATAAAGATTTCAGGGAACCTAGCAAGGATAGGAGCCAAACGAGGAGTGGGCTGGAAAACCATGGGGTCCCCCCTGGATCAGAGAGGGCCCAGAAGCTATATTATAGATCTTGGAGGGGTTTGACATTTTGTTCAACGGTTCCAGGTTTATTTATATAAGAACAACATTCCTCTTCTATTAAGAGGCAGGTCCCCCCTTGTTCAGCTGTTAATAAGTCAAGGGCCCTTTGATTTTGGAGCACCACCCCGGCCAGGGATGTGATGTGGCTTTGTAAGGCCTCGACGCTCTCGACTATAGATGTCATACCCTGTTCGAGACAGCTGTGAAAATCGGCAGCCCAGTGATAGGAGTGGCCCAGACCCCCCTGCATATCCGGCAGATCCTGCAGACAGAGCGAGTCCCAGGCCGATGGGCAGGGTGGCGAACACCTCTCTTCTGTGCCGGTGGGGACTTGTCATCATACTGACGGCTTCTTCCTTTTCTAAAAGGTGGAGTTGGGGGATAACAATGACAGAAGTACAAAAGGCAGAAATAGTTTGGTTGATACAAGTTGTTATGGGGCCGTTACGGCAAAAGAGGGCCGGGGACGGTGCGCATGGGACTGTGGATATAGAAATGTTAGAAGCACACGCAGAGGGGGTACAGCGGATGAGCTGTAAAAACAAAA
>NW_008340125.1:37518-41889 GCF_000622305.1 Nannospalax galili | reverse complement strand
AAGGTTAAGCTGACAAAGGCTGGGCCATTGTCAGGTTTTATCTGTTGAGGGAGGCCCATAATGGCAACTGTCATGAGCATGTGGGCCATAAGGTCTTTTGAATTTTCTTGAGTTTGTGTAGTGGCCCAAATGGATTTGGAATAAGTGTCCACCGTAACAAAAACAAATTTTTGACAGCCGAATTGGGGGACTTGAGTTACGTCAATTTGCCAGAGGGTGTTTGCCTTCAGGCCACAGGGGTTGGTACCCAGAGTTTGTAAGGCAGGGGTATGTATTAATGAGGCAAAGAGGAGCAGGTTTTTAGGATCCGTTTTAGGTGGGCTCTAGGGGTGTTAGGGAATCGGGCTTGGAGGTCTTTGAGGTTTGTATGGGTAAGAGCATGAAACCTTTTAGCTTTTGTAAGGGTAGAACGGAAGGCCCCATAGGAGGTAATACCATCAGTGAGGGTGGTGCCTTCTGTACGAGGTCCTGGCAAGGGGCCGAGGGAATGGATATGTTGGATGTAGAGGGGCTGTTTGTGTCCCTCTAAAAGGGTGGATACGGAAATGAGCAAGGGGGATAAAGGGTTTTGGTGAGTTTAACAACAGATCCTGAGATCCAGGGGAGAAAGTTAGTGACATAAATGCTGTCAGAAAACAAGTTGGCAGGCTCCAGTACCTCCTTTAAGGCAAGGTAGACTGCAAATAATTCTTTATATTGGGGGGAACTATGAGGGATTTCTTGGAGCACGACAGTGGGTGGTTGGGTGGTGTCCTTTTAGAGGTTGGCGACAGCTCCACAGGAGCCCCTGTCAGTGAAGATCGTAATGGCTTACTTCAAAGGGGTTCGGGAGAACAGACAGGGAGGGAGCCAGGGGAGGGAACGTAGGGTGGCTATCCATTTATCTCTGGGAAAGCGGTTGTCTATTTGACCCAGAAATCCCGTTAGGCTAACAGCTGTCCAAGAGAGATTACCGATCAGTCATTGGACATCAGAGAGGGAAAAGGGTGTGATGATTCTGTCAGGTTGTTTTCCCAAGGTTTGTAAGGAATGATTTCTTCCTTGACATATCATGTTAGCCAAAGTGTCTACTGCGGTTAACAAGCGAGGGGCATTGCCAATAGGGGTATGAAGCCATTCAAGGGCCCCTTGAGTTGATGAAGGGTCCTAGCCAGCATTGGGGAGGAATTGAAAATCAGGAGGTGAACGGGGGAGGAGGGCTTACAGAGGTGTAGGGTCATCTCTTGAAGGGTTTGGTATATGGCTGTTAGTGCCTTGTTGGCCTCTATTGTGAGTGAGTGTTTGGAGAAGGATGTTTGTCCCCTTTTAGGAAGTTGAAGAGGAGGTGAAGATCTGTGGTCTCCAGGTTTGCATGGCCATGCTCTATATTCCGGGCACTCCTGACTTATCCCAACAGTCAAGGTACATTTTATCAAGCAAGCAAGCAAATACCAGTATTCAATGTACACTCTACAGTGCAGATCAGACCCAGACCAGCACAGTCTGGATTTTCATGGCTGGAGCTCCCCTTACCCACACAAAGGGACATCTATGGTCATCTCTTTGTCTGGAATAAGCCAGAATTAATTATAAGAAACGTTTGCTTACAGTGTTGTCTGTTTTACAATGAGACACTCAAAATGGAATAATATGGATGGGGTTTGAACTTGGTGTAAAGCTGAGGCATTTTCTAGGTTACAAAGCAACTCCTTGAGGGAGAACAGTCCATTCATATCTTTTTGCAGATCCAGAATTATTGATTACGGGGACTGAGACAGCAAATCGCGTATAATCTCTTGGGTGTGATGGAATGGAGAAGGAACAGAGATATTTGATATCGATGGATGACAGGGGGGTATTTGAGGGAATGGCTGAGACCAGGGGGAGTCTGCTTTGAGGGGAGCCCAAATTAGCATGGTTTTGTTGATGGCCCTTAGGTCTTGTAATAAGTGCCACCCCCCCTGAGCTTTTTATGGTGATGACGGGAGTGTAACGTGGGCTGCCGGAAGGCCGGATATGTCCTATTTGTAATTGTTCTTTAACAAGTTTTTCAATGATTAGGAATCTCTCCCTAGATAGTGGCCTCTGTTAAACCTAGATGGGATCTTCGGAGTTCCAGTCTAGGCAGGGAGTTTGGTATTTCACAGTGGCTCTCAGATTTGGGGTGATTGCTGAATGGACAAAATGGTCAGGAGTCAGACGGACCGCTGGGGTGCAGTGAAGGACCCTCATCTCCTGTGGTGATAATTACATCGAGAGCTCCGAGGAGGTCTCTTCCTAGTAGGTTAGTAGCCACGTCAGTAACCAAAGGGCAGATGTGGCCTTTGGTTCTGTCAGAGTCCTCCCATGTAAGGGGTTCTTTAGTGCCCCACATTTGGGCAACAGCTGTCAGGCTTATCTTGGCCTGGATTCCGCTGCTACCAGGAGACCGCTGTGGACCGGTCCCTGTCACAGATCAGGGCATGGAGACAGACGGATGGGGAGAGAAGGGCCTCTTGGGCAGTGAGTATGGCGGGAGAAAACACCCGGGAGAGTGTGTCAGTGGACAGCTCCTTTTATTATGGCAATGCAGCAGAAATTTTTATAGGGAAGTTAAGCGGGTAAAGGAGCGTGGTTGGGTTTCTGGCAGGCAAGGCTCCAGAGGCCCCCCAAACCATAAAGTCCTTTGCCAGTAATGCCGCTTGTGTTCTGGAAGCGTAGACCAAAGGCGCAGGTCGTTACTCCAAAACTAACGTATGAGACTAAAATAAGGACGAGAGGATCTTTGTATCTGAGAAATCCTATGATCTGTTCTAGGTTTAACAGTCTTAGAAAACCGGAAGAGAAACTTGTCAGGAGATGTCATTTCCTAGATAAGAATCTCTTATCTTCTGAGAAATTATAATGTACAGCTTCCTGCATGGACTGGGAAATGACAAGTTTACCGTGTAGGCTGAAGGGTGCAAACAGGAAATGAAATACACGTGTGTAAAGTGCCTCATGACAACACTAGTATTGTATGAATTTTTAAAAGTTAATCTGGATGAATTATGAAATATCGCTTTACATTTTAATTGTGCGTGAAAACCTCCACGTAAAGGAGAAATTGTCTTCAAATGTGTGGTAAATTGCAGATGTACTATCAGTATTTTCCTATTATATAGAGAAAAAAAGACAGCCAGGGAGTTAAAGCTGCTGGTTTTAGACCTATACAAAGCTGTTAAGAAAATGAAATGATGTGTTTGTGTTTGCTTTAGAATGCCAGCAGAAGAGAGGGGCAAATAGGAGGGAAAAGGAAGTGCGAGGCTTGCTCTGGTACATGACAGTGCACACGGTGTCCTACACAGCTTGCCTGGGATTCTGCAGGAAAGCGCAATGCAAAAGGAAGAAACCCAGGTTTGGAAACTCGGACAGAATTTGTCAATCAAATGAACACTACATTGTAATTATCTGTTATGCTTTTTATATGTTTCAGTATTCTACTGATCATATCTTGGGTTTAAAAACACTTTGTCAATTATTTTTATCTTACGTGTATGCATGTATTGCCTGCACGTATGTAAGTGCACCCCTGTGATGCAATGGATGCCGAGGTCAGAAGAGGCGCCGGGTCCCCTGGAATTGAACTCACACACAGTTGTTTGCTACCACGTGTGTTCTGGGAATGGAGCCCTGGAATCTGGAACAGCAGCCAGTGCTCTTAGCGGCTCAGTATTCTCTCTAGCGCCACCGGTTTTTAAAAATAGAAATGACTACCTCTATTTTTAAATTCAGGTTGTCAAAGTGTGAGTAAGAATAGGGGAAAATTGACACTTCTCTATTCAATGCAGCAGTAGAGGGGGGAGACTGACAGAAAGAGTGGGAAATGGTACGACAAGGGTATATTTCATGTCCGTTGAAATTCACAACAATAAACTAGTATAAGAACAGAGAAGAAAAACAAAAAATGACTGGTTAAAGAAGACCGTCAAAGGATGAACGTACAGTGAAAGGTGGTTTACTTACACAGCTCATTTCAACTCAGTAGCAAGAAGGAGAGAATCCTGAAATTTGGAGGCAAATCGATGTAACCAGAAATAGTTCGTGTACTACCACGGACTTTGAAAAACGAGGCACAGGTTTTCTCTCTCACTTGAGGATCTTAGCCAGTCAGCAAAGATATGAGTGCATGCCCTGGTTTAACCATAGGAACGAATATAATGGAAATGGACCACAGGGTTATAGGAGAAGACAGAGCTCAGAGACGGGGAATCGTAGAAGACAGGTGTTGTTAAGGAAAAAAATGGGGAAAAGTTGAGGACTTTACCTGGGGAGAAAGTAGGGAGGGTTATGGTGCGGAGTGACGGGAGAAATAAAAAAGCTTAGATGATAAGAAACCTGAGAGAAAAATATATCAGTTCAAAGTCCATTTAG
>NW_008340125.1:34342-36604 GCF_000622305.1 Nannospalax galili | reverse complement strand
AGGATTCAAGACAGTACCTTTCAGAAATGGGACTTGCGATGGGCCCAGTGCACTGACCCACAGTAAAGCACATATTGGGACTCCAATGGACTCCATAGGCTTTATTATCATTTAATTTTACCTAAAATTGGGTGAGGTGTAGGTGAGATACTGATGGTAAGGATCTCACAACAGCAAATTACAATGTATGAAAATGAAAAAAATCTTAAAAAATACTGTTTTGGGAGGGTGGAGAGATGGCTCATCGGTTAAAAGCATTGGTTGCTCTTGTAGAAGACTCATGGGTTCCCAGCATCCACAACTGTCTGTAAATCCAGTCCCAGGGGACTCAACATACTGTTCTGATCGCCATCGACATTGTATAAGATGGGTACACTTACATGAAGGCAAAACGCTCCTACTCATGAAAAAGGATAAATAAAAATATTAAAAAATAAATAATTCTGTTTTCAACTACATGAAATATCTGAAGGTTCCCACTTCTATCCTATTGAGTTACATGTCTTACGTGTAGGCATGTGTGTCTATATCGCTAGAATCCATTTCTAAATTTGTATGTTGCTTAGCAGAACATTAAATGAAATTTGTGCATATGTACAGCAATATTTACTGATATTTTCTCAGAAATGCTCTGAAGTTTGATATAATTTTGTTTATGTGAATTTTAAATGAGTAGAAAATAAATGGTATGAGTTCCCTTATTTTTCTAAAGTGATTTATTTATTCAAAACTATACAAAGTCAGTGTAATTCTTAATGTCTAATGATTCACTGGATGTATTCCTGCTGATATTTTACAATGCAAAGTAAAGACGGGAGTATGTGGAATATAAGATGTGGGGACATATGTAGATAAACAGGGAGATTGCTATTGTCTCTGAGGGTAAAGTATGTTTGTCTTTGAAGTTATCTGAGGTGTTGTAGATTTAGCAGACTATCTTATCATTGAATCAATATTGGGTAGTTTGCTCAATGGACTTGGAAATCACCAGTTAACTATTGCAGGTTGAGGACTGCAAAATAGAAAAATAGATAGGTATTTAAAGTTCATCACTGTTAAGGTTGTATAGCATGCAATTTTAAACGTGGGGAATCGGGAAAAAGAAGTAGCCAGAAGTATCAGTGGACATTTTAATGCCCATTATCAATATGTATACGTTTTGGGAAGGGGTATCTGTCTGCGCATTTGGAACAAATTCCAGAACTACTGTCTCTCCGTTGCAATCACATACCAAAAATGAGTGTCAAAGAATGAATGAATCAAGAAATAAATGTATGCACAGTTTTTAGGAAAAGGAAATTATGAGCTGGAGGTCGCATATACTTTATTCCCCAAAAGATGTAATAAATTTCCATGCAGTATGTCCCCAGTAGAGAGGAGTAATTAAAAAGGAAAGCGGAAGTGAGAAACTTGAGCTCCTTATTCGATGTGGACCAGAGTATCCCGAGCCATTTTTCCGGGATCGCGCAGCACGCCCCAAAGCAAAGGGAACAGATTCAGGTTTGGAAATACTCAGCTGATTTGACAGTGAAATGAACATGTAAGTGTTGTTTGTGAGATTTATATTATTGATTCAATTACTAATGACCTATACTTTTGCTCGTTTGTGCAGCCCAACACCAGATCCTTACATGGGAGTGTGTATCCTGATGTAATGTCAGGAGCCAGGGGAATGGAAAGGAACCGGGCGGTAAAGGGAAAGAAAGAGCCGGAGAGAGAAAAACAGCAAGGGACAGGTGTTACTAGCGTGGAAATGTATTAAGTGGAGGGGGAGACACAGAGTTTTACAAGGATCTAGGGGGCGTAGATCGGAGGAGGAGGTCAGGAGGTGGGGGACACTTGGATACAGGTATTCTCAAAGGAGAAATGGGGATAATGGGTCGCTTTAACTTGGGAGGGTGCGTAAGGAGGATTGGACAGGGAGAGAGAGGGGAGACAAATTACAATGTATGAAAATGAAAAAAATCTTAAAAAATACTGTTTTGGGAGGCTGGAGAGATGGCTCATCAGTTAAAAGCACTGGTTGCTCTTGTAGAAGACTCATGGGTTCCCAGCATGCACAACTGTCTGTAACTCCAGTCCCAGGGGACTGAACATACTCTTCTGATTGCCATCGACATTGTATAAGATGGGTGTGCTTCCATGAAGGCAATACACTCCTCCTACTCATGAAAAAGGATAAATAAAAATATTAAAAAATAAATAATTCCATTTTCAATTACATGAAATATCTGAAGGTTCCCACTTCTATCCTATTGAGTT
>NW_008340125.1:31516-32724 GCF_000622305.1 Nannospalax galili | reverse complement strand
ATATACTTTATTCCCCAAAAGATGTAATAAATTTCCATGCAGTACGTCCCCAGTAGAGAGGAGTAATTAAAAAGGAAAGCGGAAGTGAGAAACTTGAGCTCCTTATTCGATGTGGACCAGAGTATCCCGAGCCATTTTTCCGGGATCGCGCAGCACGCCCCAAAGCAAAGGGAACAGATTCAGGTTTGGAAATACTCAGCTGATTTGACAGTGAAATGAACATGTAAGTGTTGTTTGTGAGATTTATATTATTGATTCAATTACTAATGACCTATACTTTTGCTCGTTTGTGCAGCCCAACACCAGATCCTTACATGGGAGTGTGTATCCTGATGTAATGTCAGGAGCCAGGGGAATGGAAAGGAACCGGGCGGTAAAGGGAAAGAAAGAGCCGGAGAGAGAAAAACAGCAAGGGACAGGTGTTACTAGCGTGGAAATGTATTAAGTGGAGGGGGAGACACAGAGTTTTACAAGGATCTAGGGGGCGTAGATCGGAGGAGGAGGTCAGGAGGTGGGGGACACTTGGATACAGGTATTCTCAAAGGAGAAATGGGGATAATGGGTCGCTTTAACTTGGGAGGGTGCGTAAGGAGGATTGGACAGGCAGAGAGAGGGGAGACATAAATCGGGCCTACCCAATGTCAGAAAATAGATGGAATCAGATGAGTCAAACAGCCTGAGAAATTACACATCCACTATTTCTACGTAAGTCCATGTGTAGAGATGAAGCCTATATAGCATGATACCCTGACAGACAGAAGAAACCTCCTTTTGAGTTGTTGGTCAGGGTGGGCGAAGAGTCTCCCCAACTTGCACAGCTATTGCCACAGCCCTTGATTGCCGCCCAGAATTTGAAGGTAAAACCCTATTGCTGAGCACAGGACACACTTTGGGCTAAATATCTGGACAACGGAGTTGGAACTGACCTGGAAGCCACTTCCCTGAAGTCTAGCTCTCATAGTTTTGAAGAGCGGCTAAGGGAGAACATCAATCGGTGGTCCAACCCCAGCTTTAGCACTTAATAATCACATCGATGACCAGTGCAGCATGCTATATTGGGACATTAGTGGAACTTTTATCTTGGTCTTAATCAACAGCTACCTAATTGGACTTAAAGTGCACTCAGTGAGAGGAAACGTGTGTGGTACTGTAAATATAGCCAAATACACATGGCTGGAGAGGTCACAGATCTTAGAGTTAACAACTTT
>NW_008340125.1:30130-31492 GCF_000622305.1 Nannospalax galili | reverse complement strand
TATATATGCCAGGGTGGAGGTGCTTAACAGAATACATAAATTCCAGGGCTTGGGGAGGCATAGGCAGGGTGCTTATGTGAAAGGGGCTGTAGGATGATTAAGGTGTTCTGTATGAAATACACAAACTTGCAATCAAAACTTACAAAAAAAATGAAAGTGTGATACCATCTCCTATCAGGTCTAATACCCGGAATGTGAGGAAGAAAACATATAATCTCAAAAAAAATGAAGAATGGAGACGTTCACTGTAGTGAGAAAGTTGGATTGTAAGTTGTTCGATTTTGACACTGTTAACGCTTGCAGATTATCCTTCTGGCACGGTGTTTCAAACACTGCCATTTCTACCAAACCTCATCAGCTCTGGAGATGCCATTGTTACAACCTTACGAATGTGGGCTTTTGACTTGTTTTCAATCACGCTGACTTCTGTGACCATTACGTTGGAACTATGCTTTGTAACCTGGAGGGGTCACAAGTCACTGTCAGACTGAAAATACTGATGTACGTTTTACCCGTCAATCAACGATCAGCAAATACTACTGGCCGATGCGCTAAGGCCCTGGGCACCCTCCTTTCCTTTCTGAAAGTTAACATCCTGTTCACGTGCAGTCCCTGGCAAAGCACTTTCAACTGCTCTGTGTTCATGACTGTAATGACCGTGACAGGTACTGAAAACATTTCACAGCATTCCTCCCAATATTAACACCCTCAAAGTTCATTTCGGTTTTCCTGTCTGAGTGGGGAGACAGCATAAAAAATATCTCACTTCGACCTGATTTCTCTTCAGTGGCTCATTCTCAGAATCTTCTAGAATTATCACGTTTTTTTAAAATTATTTTTATTTTATGTGTATGCGTGTATGGCCCGCATGCAGGTAAGTGCATCCGTGTCGTGCAATGCACGCGGGGGACAGAAGAGCCCGTCGGATCCCCTGGAACTGGAGTTAGTTGTATAAATATGAATTTCTCTGTGTTCATATGAACGTGGGGAATTTTTATAGATACTCCATTTAACATGTTCTATCTTAAATTTGCAAATTCAGTTTAGGAAGACACACTTGATGATTTCCCAGTCATAGTGGAGAAATCAACTATTATCTCGTGCTCCGTTGAATAACACCGGACATGGGGTTAGACAAATGTTTATGTCCTGATGTTATTCCGTACAGCAACGCCTTCAGTCCAGCTCTTGAAAACATATAAATTTGATGATGATTCTCCCTTGGAAGTGAACTCATCTGAGGTTTTGCAAAAGAAAAGAGCGCAGATGAAGATAAAGATTTATCTGCTAGCTGCTTTAATCTTTTTGATTTCAGATCAGAAGGACCCTCCACTTCAAAAACCCTTTAGAGTACCATGGTGT
>NW_008340125.1:26044-30035 GCF_000622305.1 Nannospalax galili | reverse complement strand
TAAGATCTTTAAGGTATAAACGATGCTGTTAATTTTCCACAATATTTTTATTGAAAAGTACTTAGCTATTACTTTAAGCTCAATGCCATGGTGCACATCGTCAATTTAATCATTAATTCACTTTCCATTATTTTAAGCCCTTTGAAATCTCAAACGCTTTGTTCTGGAGAATTATATGGATGTTGCTTTTGTAACCAAAAAAAAAATCATAATAGGTTTCCTAATGAAAGCAAAATATATCCATTAGCATTTTAAAGATTATATGCACTTTAAGGTTAGAGATATTTTTGCACATTTTCTTGTGTGGTGAGGATAACACACAGACAACAGTAGAGGACAGACCACAAAGTATTTATGTACAAAATGTTCACAAATATGCTTTCGATTATCGGCTGTCCGTCACATTTCCCATGAGCTAAGAATACTGTGCTCAGTGAGGACAAATGGGAACACTGAATTTTGTCTTAGAGAGCACTACGAAAAAGGCCTTCAGTCAGCCAATGGATTCTGGTGAAATCAGCAGTGACTATACAACCTGGGGCCAATTAAGCACTTTTCCTCGAGAGTCCCAATAGCAGAAATTTCACACCATATGTAGGGCCCCGCGATCTACATCCTCTCACAGGACTGGTTATTGAAAGGACCTGTCTCGGGTGGGCTCAGGATACGCTTAACAACTCTTGTTGTGAGTTTCTCATTGTGCTGTTTGTAAGAGGCGGCATTTCCTGCTATTTACGGTATTTTCCAGGTCTTGCATATCAAACCATCTTCCGAAATTTCCCCCGAGCCTTATAGGACTTGTTGGAAATGCATTGCTTAGGACTGATCTCAAATGGTCACTTATCCTTAGCAGCTTGGGCAAATCTGACTCTGGCCATTTGCACCTCGGCACCGTACGGGGAGTCTTCTGGGACGAAGGCTCTGGGCAGGATCTCTTCTTATTTTTGTCAGTCATATTTCAAGAGGATTAGATATTATGTCAACGTAATTTCCCCTCTTGTCGCTGAGACCTCCCCAGGCAGATTGTTAACCAGGGTGTCCATATCTCTATGCACATCTATAGTTACTGCCTGAGCGTAGTAATCAAAGGGGAATTGGTTACTTCCACCAAATGTGCCACACTGCACATGTAAACACATTTTGAGCAAAGATTAATTCTTTTTAGTATACGGCTTCCATATCAGTAAGCAAGTGATTCCTGTCTACATCCAGCATCACACAAACTATCTTCTAAAGCCCTGAATGGTTGTCATCTGTGAGGCAATTTTGAGCCCCGGTTCAGTTTGCTGTCCTGTATTTTGCACCCACGTATCTTGAACTGAGCAGTTGGTCCCTTCTCTGTGATTCTTGCAGATGATTAAGAGCACTGAGAAGGTAAGTGATGCTCCGTGTGTCTGACAGGAATTCCGTGACAGGTCCTATCAAGACACCCCACACTTCCGACTCCTAGAGTGGAATCAAAAGGCAGCGGGTGGGATCTGACTTACCAGGCCAGTAGGCTTGTGCATAGCAGACAGATCCGGAGACCAGGGCCAAGGTGGAAGTGCAGACAGTCTGTGGAGGGTCTAACAAACAATCCTAGGGGATTAAGCTAGTCTGGGTTAGGAAGCTCTTCAAGTGACATGAGAAGGGAGACCAGGAGCTGTGCCCGGCCCCAGGCTAGAAGGGAGACCTGGTCGGAAAGAGTGGATTTCTTGTCTTGTGAAGCATGTTATTGGTTGAGGACTCAGTATTCACAATGAAGCAGGATTTCTCTAGACATTTCTCTACCATAAGTGTGCATAAACCCTCTGGAACCCTTAAATTTAGTAGTTAACTACTTTTTGGTTTGGACCCCGTGTCCTGGGTTAGGGTTAGGTGTCAGTGTATTTCCTGCAGCAATATGACGTGGCCATGTATTTCTGGTGAAAAACCTGCATCGTTTAAGAACTTAAGGACCTTCCTAAGTGATACATGGAGAGGACCTTATCAGTATCTGGTGGTAATGGAGACAGTAAACCAAGTGTCCTTAAAAGCATTCATGAACTTAAAAATCATGGCGTGTTTTCTTTCAGTTGAATTTGATGAAAGCAATCATCAGTCCCCAGCAGACGTGTCATCAGTTTTGAAGGACACTGTTCACTCTTCATGTTGATAAATGTGTCATGTCATTCACAGTTCGTTTGAGCAATATCCCAGAGCTGCTAAAAATTTCAAATAAATGTTAAAATGCTATCCGGTAATTTATTGATGTTTTGAAAGTTTAGGTTCAAGAAAAAATGAAAGTGATTATTGGCTATCCGGTAATTTACTGATGATTTGAAAGTTTAGGTTCAAGAAAAAATGAAAGTGATTATTGGATCTATGAGTGAAGGGTTCAGTCTCTGAGAAATGACTACGTATGACTTAATTGAATGATTTCTGTATATTTGAAAGATTGCTTATCTTCAAGAGATCAAAACGAGGGAGGATGCTGTTGTTTAGTACTGATGTTTGGAGTGTTTGTGCATGTGATGGAATCTGTATTCACAGAAATCTATGTGCCCATTTGAGTGGCATTTGGCCTCTGTGCACCTAGGTTAAAATTTGCTGCTTTAAATTACTTCAATCAAAGATTTTTCAAGAGGCAGAGCTTACTTTATGTATCATTTATTGACGAACTTTAGTCCCCAAATAAAGGTGAATTACAACTTATCTGTTAAAATATCAGTACATATCTGATATGCAACATTTTTCCATTCAAAATATGAGAATCTGCTAAAATGTGAACGACTTTGGAATTCTTTCCAATCCTGTTGAAATTTCTAAAATTATGCTTCACCTGTTTGTATTCCTCCAATCCCTGACTTCGTTAGTTCACATTTCTGTTAAAAAGGACAAAGGAAAAAAATAAGGAGACATCTTGTCAGTCACAGTAAATACTGAAAGACTCTTGGTGTCGAGCCAGTTGTTGGTACTGTGATGAGAGAATGCAAAAAGAATGGAAAAGTATTGAACGCAGGCCGCCTATGCAAGTAGAGGACGCGCCCGTTTAATCCGGGATAAAACTTTTTTTCTGACATTTTACCTTTATGGAAACACAACCTTAATTCCTTAGCATTTTGGAATGCCTGTAGCAATTTTTCCTGACAATGTAGAAAGAGTTTCAAAATCGCTCACTTAGAGCTTATCCTTCTTTAATTACTTATTCTCAGTCCCTTGTAGAATTAGGAGTCTTACTAAAAGCAGAAATAGAATAGATTTTCATCAGTAAGTCTCTAAATAAAATCACACACACACACACACACACACAGACAGACAGACACATATATATATAACAGAACTTCAGGGTACAAAAATTAAGACCAAAGGTTGCTGTCCCCCCAAGGTGAATGGAACTCGGACCACTGAAGATTAGATATTTCCATACTTAAAACAAAGCCCTGTTGCAATGAATGTCACAGCTCTATAGATATGAATCTTTCCATGATGCATAAGATCTTGGTCATCGTACTATAGATATTGCACTTAGGATGAGCTAGCTTGAATATGTAAATTAAGTTTAGAAAGACACCTGAGTGGTGTAACAGGCACGGTGGAGCGCTAACCTGTTACATCACGCTCCATCGCATAATTCCAAACAGGAGATTAGATAAATGTTTGTGAACTTAAAATACTCTTTGGAGATTTGTTCTCATGGACATAAACTCAAGTTTGCCTCTCAACTTAAAGGTCACATAAAATTACACTGTCTAGTAAAATAAAGGAAACCAAAGACAGACCTGCTGACTTTGGACATCCTGTACTCAAACAGCAAGCAGTCATTAGGTACAGCAGGGCCTCCGGCAAGGCCTTGCAAACATATAAATTTGAGAATGGTCTGCGTTTTTGATTCTCCCTTGCAAGTCACTGCATTTCAGGTTTCTCAGAAGAAAAGAGCAAGTAGAAACAATATGAAGATATATCTACTTGCTGCTTTAATGTTCTTTGTTTCTGCTGACAAAGACTTTTCACTTCAACTAGCCTTGGAGAT
>NW_008340125.1:23913-24642 GCF_000622305.1 Nannospalax galili | reverse complement strand
CATTGCAGAAGACAGAACGGAAAGACAGTAAGAGCCAGGGTTGATGCGTGAACATAAGGAAACAGTTTTCTACGTGCCTGGGATCTTGTTCACTTAAACTTACAGCGATGGTGACAGCACGCACAAGACCTGCGCTAGCTCAAACCAGACCAAAACCTAGCAAGGAATTGGGGACACGGGCAGGAGCCCCCAACCTTAGCTGCAGAACTATGCTGATTACTGCTGGGTGAGGGAGAGGTAATCTTTAAGGGAGTGACTCTAGATTGGCTGAACAGGCTGCAGTGGATGAACGCACACAGAGAGACAGGCGGATACATAAGTTTGGCTTGATAGCGCTCAACATATAAGACAAACTGTATAAAATCCATCGGGAGGCTATGGGAGTGCACATGAGAATGGGAGGTCTCGATAAGATTTACATGTATGAATGCTCAAAAATTCAATTAAAGTATATATTGAAAAAAGATACTGTGATGCCTAGACACAATGCAATTTTATTAGCTGTAAAAGAAAAGGAATTATGAAATATGCTTGAAAATAGATTGGTTTAGAAATATCATAGAAAGTGAGGGAACTTGGCATGTATGAATGCTCAAAAATTCAATTAAAGTATATATTGAAAAAAGATATTGTGATGCCTACACATAATGCAATTTTATTAGCTGTAAAAGAAAAGGAATTATGAAATGTGCTTGAAAATAGATTGGTTTAGAAATATCATAGAAAGTG
>NW_008340125.1:21933-23554 GCF_000622305.1 Nannospalax galili | reverse complement strand
CATGTGGGTCCTTGGATTCGAACACGGGTCTTCTGCAAGAACAGTCAGTGTTCTTAACCACTGAGTCATCTCTCCAGCCCCTAGAAATTATTTTTAAATTGTTATTTTGATAAGGGTTTTGCTTGCATGTATGTAAGTGTATCATGTGTGCAAGGCCCACAGAGGCCAGAAGAAGGTGTTGGATTCCCTGAAACTGGAGTTCTGCTAGAAATTTTAATGACTGGATGGAGCACACACTTTTTCTCTCTCTTTTGAGACAGGGTAGCCCCAGCTGACCTGGAATTCTCTCTATGGACTAGGTTGGCCTTGAGCTCACAGAGATCCACCTGCCTCTGCCTCCCGAGTGCTGGGATTAAAGGCGTGCGCCACCGTGCCTGGCTGGGTTTTTATCTGAATGAGTGGGCGTGGGTCTTGTGAATGCTGTAAATTCATATAAACAAGGTCCCAGGATCCTGTAGGACTCTGTTTCCGTAGGGCCATGCACCTCCTCTCCTGGCTCTTTCAATGTTTCTGGCCCCGTTCTGCAATGGTCCTTGAGCCCTGCTGGGTGTTTAATGGAGGATTCCTGTCCAGGGGCTTCCAGTCTGTAGAGTCTAATTGTCTACAATTTGGCCATTTGTGGCCTTTTGAGTTCATTGTGTTCTGTTGCTTGAGCGGTTTTGCTGATGAGAGCTCAGCGATGTGTTACTTAGACTCTCTCCACTTCATTTTCCTGTCTGCTCCACGAGCCTTAGGTGTAGAGGTTCCATTGTAGATGTGTCACTTAGCGTTGGGCATCTCACAGACTCGTATTCTCTGCTGGTGACCAGTTGTGGAACTCGGGAATCATCTCTGTGTGTGGTTAAAGGAGCTTCTTTGAGGAGTGGTGGCTGATGTACTGGCCTGTCAGTGTAAGAATCCATATTTAGCATATAGTAAGAAATTAAGTTTGTCTTGGGAGGTGACAAATTTAGGATTTTCTCTATGATCTATGGCCTCTCAGCCGTGTGTGTTTGGCTATGTTTGCAGTGCCACACCCTAGTTCCCATCCATTGCGTGGGCTTAAAGTCCAATTACACAGCTGTTGATTACCCATAGATAAAAGTGCCATTACTGTACCAATATGGTTTTCTGCAGCCCATATTGTTGTGATTATTAGGCCATAAAGCTGGATTTGGACAACTGGTCGATTTTTCTCCCTCATCAGCTTGATCAGTATCTGTAGAACTGTGGGAGCCTGTCTTCACCGAGAGGCTTCCAGGTCAGTGCCAGCTCCATTGTTCCAAGTCCTGTGTCTGAAGTCTGTCCGGTCCTCAGGAATATGGTCTTATCTTCGAGTTCTGGGCTGCAATCACGGACTGTGACAGTAGCCAGTGTAAGTTTTGGAGTGTCTCGAACTATCCTGACCGACATCATGAAGGCAGGTTTCTCCTGTGTGGCACTGTGTTTCTCCTGGGTATTTCCACAGCACCAAAGCATTATTTATCTTTCTTCTCTCTCTTTCCCCCTGTTTTCCTCTCTTTCCTCCCTCCCCAGTGAAAGTACCCCCACTTTTAAAGTTGTTTATTAGCCATTTTTATTTCTTCTTTTGAGAACTTTTCGTTCAAACCTATAGCCCGTCTTTTAATTGGGTTATTTATTT
>NW_008340125.1:15180-21269 GCF_000622305.1 Nannospalax galili | reverse complement strand
CAGAGTGTCTCAAAAAGTTTACGACAAAAAAGGAACTTCTGCAATAGCGAAGCTGGAAGTTGATTTGTGTTTATGGTTTCAGCCCAACAGAGGACATGTGCACAGACCGTCCACCTACTAGAAGACAGAGGAAGGAAGGAACATCCATTTATGCTTTGACCTCGATCCCGATGGGCAAAGCGCTGTGCCTGGGGTTATACAGGACCCTGAAATTAGGTAAGTCCCCGAGAAGATTGGGCACTCTCAGATAATTTGCCAATCAAATGAAAATTTAGGCATCTATTTACTTTTCGATCTGTTATAATTGACTCATCTTTGAACTACTTGAAATGTGACTTGTTTTTAAAGAAATTAATTTCACCTTTAAAAATTTTTGTTTTATGTGTATGAGTGTTTATACAGGACCCTGAAATTAGGTAAGTCCCCGAGAAGATTGGGCACTCTCAGATAATTTGCCAATCAAATGAAAATTTAGGCATCTATTTACTTTTCGATCTGTTATAATTGACTCATCTTTGAACTACTTGAAATGTGACTTGTTTTTAAAGAAATTAATTTCACCTTTAAAAATTTTTGTTTTATGTGTATGAGTGTATTGTCTGCATGGATGCGAGTGCACCCGTGTCGTGCAATGCCGTGGAGGTCGGAAGAAGGCTTTGGATTCCCCTGGAACTGGAGTTATAGATGGTTCGTAGCCGCATGCGGGTGCTGGGACTCGAACCCAGGTCGTCTGCAAGAGCAGTCAGTGCTCCTAACAGCTGAGCTGTCTCTTCACCTCCTTCTTGATGGAATGTAACCAAAATGTGGATATCAACTTTGAAAAGAATAAGAATAGAGTATTTTCATGGGAAATACAACATGCGTGTTGTCAGCATATTTTAAATACGTGATGTATGTATGTGTTCAGAAAATATTAGTGTTCCCCCCCAAAACTGTAAGAGATCACAAATATAATTACAAAAGTGTAAGTCAACTTTCACACTATGGTTGAACTCACACACGAAGTTACTTATGCTTTAAATATTGATGAAATAATGGAAGAGACAGAAAGCTCAGTGTGTGGGGGTGGGAAACAAAATTTATCCAGAATAATTATCACGCCAGTTTCAGTCCTAAGTCTCAAACCAAGAAACAGATGCTCATGATTCTTGAGAAACACCGTATGTGAAGCACCAGGTTCTTGGAAAGGTCAAAATGTCAAAACCATATTAGTCAATGTTTATTTAGATTATAACGTGGCCTCTAGCTTATAATGGCTCAGTGTTACATGGACGTTAAGTAGGCCAAGCATAGTATAGAAAACTCATAGGACTATGCCAGATGAGAAAAACATTAAAATCAATCCCTCACCCACGGAGTTTCTGCAAATATAGAATTGGACAGATCACATAAGGCTCCATTCTGTCCAGAACTGGGGGCGTCCTCATGACACAGTGTAGACAAGAAGTGACCACAGATGTTATTATTTCTAACTCCCTGCCTTTCTATACCATGTGTTCTTTCCACATATTCTCCAATCTTTAGAGAGTCTGGTACGAATGTCAGTTTAGAACTCATCCCTCAATAATCACTTATTGCCAGAGCACTGAGGACCCAGGAGTCTCTGTACTGTCCAACATCCCTTGCAAACAGAGGCTCTATATTAAAGCCCAAAAGGGCCTTTGTATTTTATAAAAAATATGTGCAGGACAATCACAGAAGCAAAAAGATCAGAAAGGGGTCATGGCCGTGATGCCCTTTTGCACGTGGTAGTAGGTACGGACTGTGAAAAGTGGGAGGGTGAATCTTGAGGCTGGAAAGGTTGACTCAAGGGGGGTGAGTGTGGGGCGATGGGGGAGTGGTTGGTGTTAACAAAGTGAAAACGTGAAAAACTGTCATATGGAAAACATTTATCTTATAAACCAGTTAAATGCTTTTAAAAAGCATTTGAAAGAAGATGACTTGCTAAGCTGGTGACGTTGCTCATCAAGTCGAGTATCTTAAACCAAAGTTCCAGAGTCACTTGTGGGAAAATTCTTTATGAATTATTAAGGAAGTCAGTCCTCAAAAAATACAAGCTTCTTCCACGCTTTTTGATTTTGCGTGAGAACTAGTTGATAGGGTCCTATGCCTGAAGACCCTTAAACATTTATCCCAGACAAAAAAGGTTCAGTTATAGCACTATAATTATGGTCTAATTTTAAAATAAAAATCTTTAATGTTAGACCTTGAACTGATATCACTCAGTATTTTTTAGCAATGAAGTTATTCCTCACAGTTTCCATTGCTGTAGATCTGCCAGATTTCTTTGTGATAATTTATATAATTACTTTTCAAATTTTTCTGCCATGTACCCTGAGTTCTAGTACGTAGTTCACTTTCACACATGGAAATATCAAATTTCTGAATAGCAAACACATGATGTCCAGTGAAGGGTCATGGGGAGGGGAGCATTGATGGGGAGAAGGGTCTAAACTTAAGAACTACTGTATGAAATCCACAAAGACTCAAGAAAAATATTTTTTAAAGAACACACAGGATGGAATAGATCCTTGACTTTAAACAGGAGCCCTTGAAAAATATTTTGTAACACATATTCATGCTAAAAATGCCAGGGTTTCACATTGATTTAAAGAGATACACTTAGCTTTTTGAGGTAAGTTCAAACATGTCCTGAAGTCCAAATATATAAGAAATTAGAAATAGGTGTAGTCTGTAATTAAACACATTACCACCCACCGTTTAAACACAAGGGGATTCAAGTTGCAAAGTTCACCGCCCTCGATCCCTGTCCTAGGGATCAGGAGTCCATTCTGACACAAAGCAAAATTTCTCATCTCAGCAAAACCTGTTTTTCGGATGGTTGAGAAACGAAAGGTTATGCAAGGTTCGTCAGGGCCAAAGCAGAAGAACTGAGCCTCGGTTGTTATGATGAGAGACCATTGGTTGGATGCACATCAGCCCATCAGACTAACTGCATATATAGTTGTGGTCTGTTTTGAGCTTTCACAACCACTCCACTACTCGGATCTACTACTGAGCACAATTCAAGACCAGCACTATCATGATGAAGTTTCTGCTGGTGGCTCTCGTGTTTGGCTTGTTTGGCTTGGCTCGGGCTAAAGACGTAAGTCTATCAGATATATTTGTATGCGAGAGTGCACTTATCAATCAGTAAGATAGGTAGGAGCTGGGATTGTATTCCTGTCAGTCCCTTCTTATGAATCAACAATTCTTTCAAACGCTTAAATTCTTCCCACCAGTTGATATTTCTTTTTTTTTCCCCTCTGGGGTGATAAAGTTAAAGATAAGGAGACTTTTGTTTAGCAGAGGATTTGAGGACCTGTGTGCTGTTTAGAAACTGTCAGGTCCTTGTTTCTATGTTAATGTAAGTCAGTGTATTGCCCAGGGCATTACTATACTCCTGGAAACAGAAATCCGACATGGTCAACATGACTGTGCTGATTGATTGGCTGATGTCTGTACTGAGTTAAAACTTGCAAGGATTGCGAAGATCTATGGTAATTTCCACTCAATTATCCGACGGTCTGTTTCTTTTCAGATTTCTGGAGTTTGGTACACTGTTGCCATAGCTGCAGATGACAGAGAAAAGATCCAGGAGGATAAACCCCTGAGAATGTACATTCGGAGACTCCAGTGCTATTCGAAGTGTCAAGAACTCGACATCATCTTTCAAGTCCAGTAAGCGATGTGGCCTTGAATCCACAGAGATCGTTTTCTACCTCTGAAAAACCGCATACCCTCCAATTTGCAGGAAAACATCTTGCTTATGTCCAAGAAACTGATGCCTCATCGTTAGCATTAGAGACATTTTCTTTCCCGATCAGGAGGCCTTGGCCTCCCTGAGGAACCTTCCGAAGGAACCGAACGTCTCCACGTCATTGACGTGCTTTCTTTGCGAAGTCTGAGGTTGAAATACTGAGTTTGGATTTTATCATTTAGAATGCATTCACACAACCACCTACACCCAAAACGTGAATGGTGTGACCGTGTGGGCCATCACCACCTATGTTCTAATTTCTCCAGAGAGTTCTCAATGTCTTCTATAAATAGGACATATAAGCCCAGTTTTGAAATCCATTTATTTATTTATTTACTTGCTTACTTACTTATTTGATCTTTTTGAGACAGCATCTCTCTGTACCCACATTTTACTGGAAATCATTACATAGACTCCACTGGTCTAAGTCTTAGAGAGCAATGTGCAGTGTCTCCTGAGTGCAGGGATTAAAGGAGTAGCTACCACACCTGGCCATGTAAATCCCTTTCCCCGAGGTGTAACCTCAGTAATATTCCTTCTGAAACTTGAATGATTGTGTTCAACCAATGAAGGCAGATCATCATTAGTAACGTAAATCTACAGAATCCTCTGTATTTTTTCATAGCTGGGTGTACTGGTTTAGAAAATAAAAATTAAAACCTAGGGGGCTGGAGAGATGATTCAGAGGTTAAGAGTACCGGCTGCTCTTGCAGAGGACCAAGGTCCATATCCCAGCACCCACGTGGCAGCTAACAACTGTCCATATCCCCAGTTCCAGGGGATCTGACGCCGTCTTCCGTACTTTGCACATGTAGGACGACATGGGTGCGCTTGCATACATACATACACTAGAAACATGCACATAAAACCAAAAGTCATGAGCATTACGATAAACACGTATTCACTGAGTAATGGCATATGGATCTATATGACCTTATATGATGATTAAAACGTGAATAACATTGATATTTTCCAAACGTTGAATGATGAGAAGGAGTAATGAAAGTTACGTTTCTTTGGTTCTAAGGTTGAAGGGACAGTGCACACTCACTACAGTCAGGGGAAGAGACATCGGGGATGGTGTCTGGAGGGATGAATGTAAGTACCTGTCCTTGCAGTGTGACTTTATGAACAAAACCATCTGCTGTGTTGGGGATGCTGCTGCTCATTCAGACCTCATTGGCAGATGGAACCCAGAACAATTTTCTGAATGGGGGGCTGTAGGGGGAGGTCCGGATAGCAGAGGGAATTCTAATAGCATAAAGTATATTGCATGAAAATCGCAAAAGCTCAATTAAAAAATCAAAATTTAAACTAAGACACTCTACAAAGTCAGCAGAAATAACAAGTCATTTGTGGCTTACATGTTGAATTCCTGGCCCTTGAGAACAATATATGACATATAGTTTATGTGTATGGAAACTTATTTACTTATATGTTTATTGTTTATAAGACATTGACTCCCTTTCTTACCACAACAGTCTGGAATTCACTGCATATTTAAGAATTGCATCAAATGTCTTTGCAATCATCTGGTGTCAAAGAGTAGTGATATTAGAGACATGCAGTTTGTTCCTTTGTTTAAGGATAATTTCAAGTAAAAATGTTCTTTTAAAGTTTGCTTTTCACTTACTTGATAAGAATATTACATTTATTTCATTGAATGAATACTTTGAGCATTATATTCAATTTGCTCAATAATCTGTTAAAGAGATACGCTAATAAATTTCAATTTTTTAGGAAAACAATTAAAAGAGCACCAAAATATTCATCTAGATTTGACATGTTTTCACTTTGAGTTGTTTATCTGAAATTAATATGGAAGATAGTCTGTCGGTATGGTACATCAAAGTCTTCCTGTAACCGTCAGCAAAGCTCTAAATCTAGTCCTTAAATAGAAAGGTATGTATGCTCAAAACATTTTTTATTTTGCTTGAAAAAAATTCATCAGTTAATTTAAAAATATGTGGCAGTAAATGGATATTATATGCATGTGTACTTACATACATACATAACTGGTAATCTCTAAAATGTTATTAGCTTTCCTTTATCGCCAGGTATAGGATATAGGGAAAGCATTTGACGACATGGAAAATTCCTCATACTGTATTTCACAATAATATGCGTTTTTCTAGCATACTCTCATATGCTTTTGAAAAGCTATTTTTAAAACTTCAGAACAATGAAAAGCTGTCTTTTGGGAGTTGGTTTGAAAGATGCCTACCATGGTACACAGGTTATGCTCAAGGAATTCCGATACAAAAAATATATGTGGTCTGATCAGGTATACTCAGTTTGAAGACTCTGTCTCTCTCTCTCTCTCTCTGTC
>NW_008340125.1:7916-15082 GCF_000622305.1 Nannospalax galili | reverse complement strand
TCTATCTATCTATCATCTATCTATCTATCTATCTATCTATCTATCTACCTATCTATCATCTATCTATCTATCATCTATCTATCTATCTATCTATCTATCTATCTACCTATCTATCATCTATCTATCTATCATCTATCTATCTATCTATCTATCTATCTATCTACCTATCTATCATCTATCTATCTATCATCTATCTATCTATCTATCTATCTATCTATCTATCTATCATCTATCATCATCTATCATCAATCATCTATAATCTATCTTTATATCTATCTATTTATATATCTACATCTATCTATCTATCTATCTATCTATCTATCTATCTATCATCTATCATGTCTCTATCATCTATCTATCTATCTATCATCTATCTATCTAATCTCTCTCTCTCTCTGTTTCTATCTATATATATGGATATTGCACTGGACTATCTAAGGTGTCTCCCTCCCCTAGTACTTTTAACCTATCATGATCAATGTGCACAAAATATTAATGGTAAACCCGGGGTCAATACTAGTGTTTATTGGCTTTGCATTTCGAATTATTTCCTTGTGGATTCTAGATGAAGGAGAGAATCACTACAAACTTATGAAGCAGACGAAAGACTTCATCATCTTTTACAATGAGAACGTGGATGCTGCCGGCTGGAAAACAAAAATGATCTACGCTCTTGGTGAGAAGCGGGGGCTGTTGTCTGAAATGAGAGCACGGGACTTCTGCATGATGTCCACCAGTCAGATTCATGATGCAGACGTGTGGCTCACGTGCTCCAATCTCTCCTCCTCTATAACATGAGCGGCATGTTTACTGCATGTCCTCCAGAATTGCATCGCATTTTAAGTAACTCAGTACTGTGTGTGGTAAAAGAGAAGAGTCGTAAACCTCAGTTTGTACAATTCCCCCAGTGCACAGAATGGGTCAAAAGAGGTTTGCAGAGTGCTCAGAAACTTGGGGTGTCAAGAGACTTGGGGAATGAAAACTAGAGTCTAGACGGGTGTGAAATGGGAAATAGCTAAGGACAAGAACGAAGGACTTGACTAAGGTCATGTTGGACGGCATCGACAAAGTACTTGTGGGCAGGTTTTCCACTGCAGGGCCTGGACTGACATGTGCTTTGAAACGTGAACTAGGCAGGATTCTAGTGACCGTAATGTACTGCTTTTTCTAAAACCCAATACAGGGAAAGAAAAAGCCCTGGATGCTGGCCAAACCAAAGACATTGAAGCGTATTCCGGATCACAGAGAATTCCTGCCCAAAATATCGAATATGTGTATCTTACAGGTACTGTCATGGATGTTTGGTCACAGCAGGAAAATGTATGAGGAAGAATTCAGTGAGGACGTTGGTGAACACAACCATGATGTCACGTGTTTTGTCTCTGTTAAGTTGTAGTAGGGGTGCTGATTCGCTGATTGGTCATGGGAAAATTCCATTGGTCTTTCTTTTTCCGCCTCTCACCCTGTGTCATTTTGTTTTTAGACACCTGTCCTTAAGAGAAGAAATTCACTCGGTGAGTAGACTCAGGACACACTCACCTCTCCAGATATGTGAATCACGTATGACTAATTCCCTAAGACACTTGAGATGATTATTTGATCAAAAATAGGCCAAAGTATGAGAATATTCCACGTGTTTTACATAATGATAAGAACGTAGGGCTGTGTTTGAGGGCGTCGTGAAATATCTTTGTCTCATACCGAATATAAAACCAATTCATCCTGCGGAATGAAAACACGATAGTGTAGTCATTACTACATCTTTTAACTTCTCTGGTGATTTCTGGAAGTCACAATTTACACAGACATATGCAGAAATATCTTTAACTTACATGTGTGTAATTGGAAAATCCACATGCTTAATGAACAGACAAGATTAAGGGATATGATGGTTTCTTGAGAGTGTGATTCTACAGAACCCAGATGACCATTCACAAGGTCCCTATAATCAGCACACATAGAATTTCATTTTGTAATTCTTTATTTAATAATCACGATTACAAGAAGCATTTCATCACAACAGCATGACATATTCAATAACAATTTCCAGAGTACAGATGCATCTGTTTCAAAATTGGCTATGAGTTTTTAGGCTCACAGTTGAATTAATGCAGTTATACAATATTGAACTCAGTACAAACCCTGTAAGACATAAAATTGAATGAGGTTTTAACCTTCAGAAAAGATCTCCATTTCATTTTAAAATATAGTGTTTCCTAGAGACTCATTTTTAATGCTACTGACGCCTAGATGTTTGCACATTTCTCTCTAATCTCCATGTATCTGATTATTGCTAGTCATAGTTGGTTACTTTCTGAGATCCTTGACACCTGAATATGAATATAAAGTCATCAGGTAGATTTCAGTGATAATATGTTTGACCTCTACTAATTAACACAAAGCAAATTTTTATGCTTCTTCAAATAAAATTCATTTTTTATTTATTGTTTTTTTTATTTCACGTAGAACATTCCAAACAATCTTATTCACTTATATACACACATCACAAATGGCACCCTCCCATAGCCCCCTCCCACCCACTGGAGCCCAGTGTTACCACTGCCCCCAGCCATTCCCCAGTGCTGTTCCATCTGCTAAGTCTAGTCAGCCTATCTAGACATCCTAGTTTTAGGAAGATCAGCTGTTCCTCATCTAGCAGTAATCAGTTGTCAATACTCCTTTGGATAAGATTGGGGTCTGCTGTTCATTTTCCCAGTTCTATGCTGGGTTACTGTCTGGGTGTCTCTTGGGCCACCCTGGCCAACAACTCAAAGGAAGGTATCTCCTGTCTGGTGTTATTTCTTGTTATGTAGGCTTTATGACATATGTTCTCCCTCATATGTGGATCCTAGCACCAAATACTGATAAGTGAGTATGTATCCAGGATCCAGGGTAGGTAAACGAAATGAAAGACCCCGAGGGAGAACAGTAGGAAACAGGTGTTAATAAGGGAGATATGGATAAAGGGGAGGGGGAGGGAGGGTTATACAAGGAACCTAGAGGATAAAGGGAAAGAAGGAGCTCAAGGGAGGTGGGACCATAGGAGAAGGGTATTAATAAGGGAGAAATGGGGAATATGGGGCCACTTTAAATGGGGAAACCATGGTGGATGGGTTAGAACTTGATGTTTTATTTACGACCTCAGTCATATGGAGTGTTCCTTGGAATCTTAGCTACGAATTGATTTTTTTTCTGTCCTGTTTCCACAGATGATAAAAGGGAGAGAAACATTCAGCGCTCCTCGAAGACGGAGGCAGAATCATCTACAATTGGCCCGGCACGTCACTGTGATTTCTCCCCTTTCGTCAGAAGTCAAGATCTGACATCCATCCCTGTGTCTCTTCCCTCATCTTGTCTGGTGTTTTCTTTTCTGAACGATTAAATAAACTGCTTCTGTATGCTTACAAACTGGTGTGACCAGAGTCTCATTCACAGTGCATCTAAATATAACCTCAAATTCAACAACTGAAAATATTTCTCTTGAATGCAGTGCAAGAATTTCTAATAAGGCAAACAGTGTGGAGACAGAGTCTTCGTGCCGACGTGGAAAGGCAGAGCTGTATGTCACTTCAGTTCTCCTCCTTGTTTACACGGTTTGAATGGTCATCAGACCTTGAAAAGGTGCTGCAGAGCTCTCTCCACATGCTGGCTCCCTCGAGCCTTGGGCTAGCCCACGCACTGGGTCCTGGTACCTGCTGCACCCAGAGAAGCTGCATTCCCCAACAGTGTTGGTCAGACACCACAGGCTGAGCCCGTTCCATCCTTGTCCTTGGCCTCCTGGTTCTCCTGCCACCTGGTAAGTGAGACCCCACCCTCTGTGCCTAAACTCCCCTGTACCCTGAGCAGCTCTACACCTTGAATCTCTGGACTAGCGTCCTAACGCAGACATTGTCCAGTGTTTCTTGATCCCCTGTAATCAGACGAGTGGCACTGTCCAACTTCACTGGCCCACAAGTACTCTGCCTAGATTGCTAGACCCGCCCCAGGCTGTTTCCCCCCACCCACTCCCAGCAATTTGCCTGCTACGCTACCTTGACCTGCCTGCCTCAGATCTCTGGACTCACCTCCTGACCCAGATCCCACACCAGTCTTTGCTCTGTGAACCTTTCCTGATCCTCCTACCTGACACATCCTCACTAGTCCAGCAGAACCCAGGCACTAGAACCTTACAGCCTTGCATTCCCTTCAGCCTATGGTAGAGGACTGCACTGATCTGCTTGGAACCAGCCTGTCCAGGGCAACTGGCTTTTCATACCTGAGCCACAACAATATAAACAGACCATACTTCCTCTAAACAAAGTCAGATTAAAATTCGTATCAGATGCACAGTCCATACACAGAAAAGACAATGCAAAAACATTTTAAATTAAAAATAAAAGACAATGCAATCATAAACATAATCAAAGAATTAAAACACACACACAGAGATAGATAGAGAGAGAGACAGAGAGAGAAAGAGAGAGAGAATACATCTCAAAGAATTCAAAGAACATATGAATAAATTCCTGAGTGCAGCTCAGGAAAATGCAAGCGTGTTACTGAATGAAATGATAAATGCAATTCAGGACTTGAAAAGCGAATTCACAAACAGAGACAAATATTGAGGAAAAGCCAAGCCCCAACGAAGATGGAATTGAGAATTGCAGTAAGTCGGTCGAAACGGCAGCAGAAAGCCTCACAAACAGAAGGAATGAAATGGAAACCATTATCAAGACTGGGTGGTAAAGTTAGAGACCTGGAACGGAAACACAAGAAATGTGGTAAACCATGAAAAGTCCAAATCTGGGCACTGTAGGCAAAGCAGACGGGGAGGAATTGGAGGTCAATGACAGTGACCAGATCTTCAGCAGGATTATAGATAAAAAGTTACCCAAATTAAGGAAAGACACAGCTATACGTGTACAAGGAGCACACAGAACACCAATCAGACGGGACCAGAAGAGAAACAACTCCATAGGGTTTATCTTAAAAAAGACATTAAACGGACAAGAAAAGAGAGGGCCCTGCACGCTGCTGGAGAAAAACAAGTTACGTAGAAAGGACGACACATCAGCATTACTAATGCCTTTTCAGGACGAGAAGAAAAGCCAGGAGAGCCTGGATCAACTGTCTCCAGTTCTAAATGACCGTGGATGCTGACCCAGAATACTTTATCCAGTAAAACTACCTACCGAAGTCAAGGCGGGAGGAGAAATTGTCCATGGCACGATAGGCTGAAACAACGCGTGTGCACAGAAGCAGCCCCTCGAGGAGATAAAAAGGGTCAAAGATTGGAAGGACTATACCCAAGAGGTTGCAGAAACTAAACCAAGGAGGGTGTAATGATGGAAATGCAGAATAAGACCAAGAACACAAGCCAATTAAAATGACAGTAACGACTGCACGTCTTTCAGTAATAACCTTAAATATCAATGGCCTCCGCTCCCCGGTCAAATGGCACAGACAAGCTGAATGGACTAAAGACACACAACCCATGTTTCTGTTCTCTTCAGGAAGCTCATCTCACCTTCAAGGACAGGCAGTATCCCAGGGTGAAAGAATGGGAAAAAATATCCCAAGCAAACTGCACTTAGAAACAAGCAGGAGTTGCAATTCTAATATCTGACCAAATAGACTTGAAACTAATACTAATCAGAAGAGATAAGGTGGGTTTCGTCATTCTAATCAAAGGAACAACTGACCAAGAAGATATTACAGTCATGAACATATATGCACTAAACTCTGGTGCACCCAACTTCATAAAAACACACCTAGAGGACATTAAGACCGAGATGAACCCTAACTCAGTAATAGCAGGGGAGTGCAATATCCCACTGTCTCCATTATACCGGTCAACGGGAGAAAGAATAAACAGACGTCTGAATTAAATGATACCATACATCAAATGGACCTAACAGACACCTACTGAATATTCCACCCAAGCAGTGAAGAATATACTTTCTATTAAGCAGCCCATTTAAGTTTCTCTGAAATTGATCACATCCTGGAGCGCAAGACAAATCTCAACAAATACAGAAAAACCTGAAACAATTTCACACAGTTTATCAGAAAGAAACAAAATAAAGGTTAAAATTAACAGCCAAAGGAGCTGTAGTAACTCCATGATCCCCCAGAGAGTGAACAGCACACCCCGGAACGACCAAAGTGCAGAAAATAAAAATAAATAAATAAATAAGGAAGAGATAAAAGCATTGCCAGAACGGAATGAAAATTATAACATGACAAAACCTTGGGGACGTTTTAAAAACGGTCCTAATAGGGAGGTTCTTATCTCCGATTGCTTACATGAAAAAAAAAAAAGCAGAAATTCATGAAAAATGGGGGAAACAATACAAAGAATCAGTGAATCTAAAAGCCGGTTCTTTGAAAAGTTAAACAAAATAGACATAGACCTGTAGCTCAGATAATCAGAAGAAAGAAAGAGGTCATTCAAATCAAATCAAATCTTTGTTTTTTTTGAAAAGAACAAAGTTACAGGAGCCCACAGCTAATGGACCTTTAAAGAGACTTTGAACTTTGATGTCTTTGAATTTTTAAGGACTCTGGGACTTTTAAATTTGGACTGTTATATGTTTTAATAATAGTGACTTGAGATATTGCGGATTGAAAAAACCAGGAAGGTTGAAGGGAATCCTTTAAAGGCCTATGCTCTATTAAATCTGAAAACTAAAAAAAGAAGTGGATGAATTTCTAAATTCAAAGGACCCAACCAAATGAACCAAGAAGAGATCGACAACTTGAACAGACCCATGACAAAGAAGGGAATTAATTGAAACAGCGCTACAAAGTCTCCTGACTAAATTTCCTTCAATGATTACTTTGAGTATAAAATTAATTGGCTGAATAATATGTATAATAGTTTCTCTCTAATGTTTTGTAGGACAAGGAGAAATAACAAAAATCAGAGCAGAAATTAATGAAATAGAAACAAAGAAAATAATATGAGTAACTGCAATTTCACCACCTGATATTTGACAAAGGGGCCAAGAACATTCACCGGAGGAAAGACAGCATGTTCAGCAAATGGTGCTGGAAAAACCGGATCTCCACCCGTAAAAAAATGAAACCGAACCCCTATCTTTCACCTTGCGCAAAAGTCAACTCCAAATGGATCAAGGGCTTCAATGTGAAGCCTGAAACTCTGAAACTGTTAGAAGAAAACATTG
>NW_008340125.1:6150-7762 GCF_000622305.1 Nannospalax galili | reverse complement strand
CAACCAAGGAAGTGAAGAGAAAACCCACAGAATGGGAGAAAATCTTCACCAGTGACAAGTCTGACAGAGGTTGAACATCCAGAATATATAACGAACTCAAAAAACAAAATATCAAGAAAGGAAGTAACCCAATTAAAGATGGGCTAAGGAACTGAACAGAGAGTTGTCAAAAAAAGAAATAAAGATGGCTAAGAAGAATTTTAAAAGATGTTCAACATCACTAGTGATTACATAAATGCAAATTAAAACAACTTTAAGATGTCATCTTACCCCAGTTGGACTGGCTAAGATCAAGAGAACAAATGATACCAAATGTTGGAGAGGATGTGGGGAAAGGGGAACACTCATCCACTGCTGGTGGGTTGCAAACATGTTCAACCCCTATGGAAAGCAGTGTGGAGAACTCTTAAAAAACTACAAATGAACCCACCATTTGACCCAGTTATACCACTCCTTGGCATATACCCAAAGAACTCGTCCTATTGCAGAGACACTTGTACATCCATGTTTGTTGCTGTTCTTTTCACAATAGCTGAGAGATGGAAGCAACCTAAGTGTCCCTCAACTGACGAGTGGATAATGAAAATGTGGTTCATATATACGATGGAGTTTTACTCAGCAGTAAAGAAAGATGGAATCATGAAATTTGCAGGTAAATGGATGGAATTAGAAACCATTATACTAAGTGAAGTAACACAGACTCAGAAAAAAAGGGCGTATGTTCTCCCTCATATGTGGATCCTAGCACCAAATCCTTATAAATGAATATATATCCAGACATAACTACAGGAACCAGGATAATGAAGAGGAACCAGGGAGGTAAAGGAAAAGAAAGAATCTGAAAGAGAAGAACAGTAGGAAACAGGTGTTAACAAGGGAGATATGGATAATAATGGGGTTGTTTTAAGGGGAGGGAAGGTTATACAAGGAATCTAGGGGATAAAGGGAAAGAAGGAGCTCAAGAGAGGTAGGACCATAGGAGAAGGGTATTAGTAAGGGAGAAATGTAAAAATGGGGGCACCTTAAATGGGGAAACCATGGTGGGAGGGTTGGATAATGCGAGAGATAAACAATGCCTAGCTAGTTGTAGAAAACCAGAGGGAACCATATTAGGCCAACAACCTACTGACAAGCTATACATACAACCAGACCAAAGAATGTAATATACCTCTAGACAAGGTTTATCTGAGAGTGTCTGGTCTTTGCCCAAGCTCTAACTACACGGCATATGTGGCTAAAAGTACCAGACTGGTGGAACTAACCTACCTGGATGTTTACAGCCATACTTTGAGGCCTATACTAGTTTGGATAGAGGGATATAAAGGACAGTTTTTGCTCCTTGCCCTCCTAGGTCGACTAAGTTCCAGCGGACAAGGAGCATCTCTCAGAATGTAACTGTGGTGAATCACCTCTCCTCTTGATCAAGGAGGCCGAGGAGACCCCACCATATGGACCTGAACCAGTGTCCAGTCTACAAAGAGGAGGGGAGGGTCAACACACAGGAAACATTTCCTCCATGCTTCCAAGTGAAGCCAGCCACGGTCGAGCAGGACCTTTGACTTATCTTCACATAGATGGAACTGGTAAAATAAAGGAGCCAGGGGCTCCCCCC
>NW_008340125.1:3338-5698 GCF_000622305.1 Nannospalax galili | reverse complement strand
GGGGCACCAACAACGCAGTGGACAGTAACAGAGATTACAGAGTATATGGGCTCCAGTGGGTGGGGGGAGGCTATGGGAGGGTGACATTTGGGACGTGGGTATATAGATCAATAAGATTGTTAGGGATGTTCTGTATGAACTACACACAAAAAAATCAACAAATGGGTACTAAGGATCCGAGTGTAACCGACTGTGACTGGTAATAATCAGATACGTAGAGATTAAAGACACACGTGCAAACATCTAAGTGTGAGTAGCATTAAAAATATAGAAAACAGCATATCTTAAAATGACATGGAGATCTTCTTTAAAGGGTAAAAACTCATTCAATTTTATGTCTTACAGGGTTGATAGTGACTTCAATATTGTATAACTGTATTAATTCAACTGTGAACCTGAAACTTTACAGGCACTTTTGAAAGACATGTATCCTTGCTCTGGAAATTGTTACTCAATATGTTAAAGCTGTAATGAAATACTTCTTCTAATGTGGTCATTAAATTTAAAAATGGATTTAGAGAAAAATCATAAACAAGATAGTTAAAATATAGTATGTGGAGTTTGTGGCAAATGATTTTTACTATAATTAAGCATTTAAATATGTATGCATGGGGGTATAACTGAACGGTTGTAATTCCAGTAACCGGTTGGTGACGGCATACGGACCATGTATTCCTGTCATTGTAGGACGCAAACAGAGCTCTAGAGCGTGAAACTCTGTTTAAAAAATGAAAATAAAAGTAAAGAATATTGATACTAAGTTAATTAAAACATGCAAAATCTTATGTCTCAGTCAAATAAAATGTGTTCATGTTTTTACAAGTCTCCATTTGTTTAGCATTTTTACCAGAAAGAAGTTGGTAAAAGTTAACTTCAGTGTAGGTCAGAATATCAGTGGTTGATGCTTCCTCCTAGAGATTTGAAGAGAGCTGTATCAAAGGCATTGGATGCAGGTGGGAATTTACAGCGGAGTGTGAGAGGCGTAAATAAACCTATCAATGGCTATAAAGAAGAAATGACAGTATGGATAGAAAGATAAACACATTGTATCAGGTTAACAATGCACACCCCACTTCTTATGGTGCCTGGGAAAACCAACCAGGAATACTGGAGATTCCTATATTGACATATAAATTAAAATGTTCTTAGCACACATTACTAAATATTGATCAGGCTCCCCTTGTAGAGGTAATTTCATACATGGGATCAGTAGTATGAAATTAATGTTTGTGCCGGGCGTGCTGGCGCAGGCCTTTGATCCCAGCACTCGGGAGGCAGAGGCAGATGGATCTCTGTAACTTCAAGGCCACCTTGATCTACATAGTGAGTTCTGGGACCGCTGGGGTACAGAGGAGACCTGTCTCAAAAAGAGCAAAAAAAAAAAAAAATTAGTGTTTGTAGGAGAAAGATGAATTTTCATGATTTTTTTCAAAGTAACTTTAGGGAGACGTGCTCACATAAGAAACGTAGCCATAGGGAATGCACACTTCACACGTCAATACATGACTGAGGATATAAGAGGGGGGTCAGTATCACACTGACTGAACAGTTGTGTAGAAATTGGCCTCTTTCATGTGTTTAAAGAATGTTGATAAGTCAACGAATAAAAAGTAAAATCGTAGTTTTCAGTCAAATATGATTTATGGATGTTTATACAGTTCTAAGTTTATCATTTTTTTTACTAGACATAAGTTGGTAAAAACCAACTTTAGTGTAGATCTGATCGCCGCGGCTGAAGAGGTGTCTTTGCATCCCTTAATACTAATCTCGTTGCTAAAACAAAGCCAGGCCAAACACATTCAAACACCGACTGACAACCAGGATAACACTGCAAACAAACAGACAGAGGTGGAACAGTGGCTTAATTCCTCAAATCAACTGTTCTCGGCTTCTGGAGAACAAGGCAAAAATCCGTGAACAAGGTGAGAGTTATTCTGTTACCTGTTCTAGCCTGTTTTGTTCATGAAGCCCAGAAAGCCTTAGAGTCACAATGTGAAAAATAACTACAGATTTAGGATCTTTAAATCCTGTAACTATTTCCACAAAATATATTATGTACAGTTGTATGAAAAATTAAGAGATCTGCAACAACTCTGTGTTTTGAGCCATATGAATCTGTTTATTTAGAATTATCCATAATATGCACAGTTTAATCACTTAATCTTCTAACCCTCTAAGTCAGTGCCAATTCAAGGTGTGTGTGTGTGTGTTTGTATTTAAGTACAAAGTTGTGTGACTGTCAAAGGACAAACCCAAAAGTATGTGCTTGCCTTTTATCTTAAAATAAAAGATAATTAGATAATTTCACAATGTACATTTTCTGATATTCACCATCTTCTCCAGACTTCCATATGACTATA
>NW_008340125.1:0-2536 GCF_000622305.1 Nannospalax galili | reverse complement strand
TCCTCTTCACTCCATTGCAAAATGAACCTTTGATGAGTGATGTGTGGGAAACTCATCTGTAAATATATAAATAAATAAATAAATATATATATTCTAGAAATATCTATATGTAAACATATTATTCTCAAAATACATATATATATGTTTAGAAATATATATGTATATTTGGATATGTATGTGTATAATCTGGATGTTTGAATATATATCCATGTATATATGATGCATTACACATTTATAAATGGAAAGATGCATATATTATAGCACTCAAAGAGGACACAAAATTTAAATAGAGTGAGGGGTCATGGGAGGAATTGAAGTGGGGCCTGGGGGGCGTGGAAATTAAGTGAGGGGCTGCAGAAATTGATTAGTGGTTAAAGAGCAATGGCTGCATTTGCAGAGGACCCAGGTTCAGTTCCCAGCATCCATATGAGAGCTAACTACCATCACAAGCATTGGTAACTCCAGTTCCTGAGGACGAAACTCTCTCTTCTGGCCTCCGTGTGCTGCACATCACTGCTACACTTACATATGTGCAAGGAAAATACTCATGAAAATAGGTCTCAGGCCAGGACTACATTGAGAACTGTCTGAGGCTGATTACTACTGGGTGAGGGTGGTATGACTTACACATACGACCACTGGATGGGCCGATGAGACTCCAGTGGACACGTTTACACTAAAGGACATTTGGGTATAAACACCTGAATGAATACGATTCAGCACGTACGGCAGAGTGCGTGGGGTTCGGTGGGGGGATAGAGGGAGGCCTGGATGGGGGAGGGGTGTGGATTTGAGTGGGAAATCTTGTATGAATTTTAAAAGTTCGATAAAAATTAATAAAAAATAATTTTAAAAGTTAATAACTTGTGATGGCAAATTAGAGTGGCCTCTGTTTCAGTTTCTGATAAATTCCCATGTGTGATTGATATCGAAAGCCTCTATTCACAACCCACGTGCAAGCAGAAGTCATCGATTTATTTAATCATAGGGGGAACCAGTAACACTTAAAAATACAGGAATCGGAAGGAAATGGAGAGCGCAAGCCAGATCCAAAGATGTGGGGAAAGTAAACATACTGAGATGAATTCCATGGCAGATAGAAGATTATAAAGTGATAATTGTGATTCCGATCCCATGGAGAAACTTGGTGCCTATGTTCTTGATCTTGTCATCACCTATGAATGGAAAATAGACATTAAAACAAATGTGACCTGATAGTGTCATCATGATGATTGGCTGAGCATAAATAAACTGTATAGGTGATTGGTAGAGTCGAGGTGAAATGAGTTCACAGACATAAATTACAAGCACGATCACACATATTTTAGAATACTTTTGAACAAGATTTTAACAAGATGTAACACTTAATAAGAACTTGAAGAAGGATACCATAAAATACTTGGAATAATGTGTCTTTATCTGAGCACCACGAAGCCTTAATGACTTGCAGTAAAAATTACCAATTAGTCAATGCATTATAGATACGCCACGGGATAATCAATAGGTCTTAATGCCTCTTCATAATTAAATTTGATTCACCAAATCTATTCACACTGTGTTTCGGTTAAAGCAGTCCGGTGTTTATGCAAAATGAGTCAAAGCTGATTCAGTTGAATCACATGCGTTAAACCGTTTATTTTTCTATGAGATGATTGAGTTCACCTACAAGACAGTTGCATTCCAACCTTTCAAAGATTATAAACTTTATACTAATCCAGCCGCGTTCTTCATGAACCACAAGTGTCTGTGAATGATATCAAACTGAGAGAATAAAAACATTTTTAAGTTTGCTCAACAATTTTCAGGTTGTTAACTGCAGATTTTCAGAAAAGAAGGTGTCAACCCATGCTAACTTTACTCAAGTTTTGTGTGAGATGCGATTCAGTTAAAAAAAAAGTGACTTTTCCTGTTCCACTAACATATTGGATGCTTCTCTCAGGGATACATAGCAAACCAGTCTCTCTCCCATACTTTGTCTTCAGATATGGAGTGAGATTTCTCTCTGCTGCTTCATGTTGTGAAATAAAAATCAAAACACATCTCCACTAGAATCCTGTATATTTAAGAAATATTTTGATAATAGTTTGGGGTCTAGAGTTCATTTCCACAAATGTAGAGTTCCTTCTACAACTGTAATGCCTAATAATGAGTCTTTGGTGAAGGTCAAGTATTCAACATTTCTTGGGTTCTTACAATAATAAAGACAACCTAGAAAAAATTGAGTCCTATTTACATGGTTGAAAGATGAGGTTTACCTAAAATTTAGTTCTCCAAGTACTATTTTCTTTCATTTGTGTGGGATTTGTTCTTGCTCTGCTTTTTAAATATTAAGTTTTCTTTATTTTTAGAATTTCATACATGTATACAATGAAACATGATTATATCCGCTCACTATCGCTCCCTTTAACCACCTCAGTCCCCTTAAAAAGAGGTGCTTCTTAAATTCATAGAGACATAGACCGACCGACCGATCGATCGACAGATCGATAGATGATAGATAGATATATAGATGATAGATAGATATATAGATGATAGA
>NW_008340124.1:0-603 GCF_000622305.1 Nannospalax galili | reverse complement strand
TTTTTTTTTTTTAAAGATAGGGTCTCACTATGTCGTCTTGACTGACTTCAAACTTGAGACTTCTGCTTGAGTGCTAGAATTACAGACATTTACAGGGATAGTGGCATGTGATTTTTTTTCTAAAAAAAAAAAATCACCTTCATATTCAAGTATAGAAGTTTGTAGTCTACAATTTTTCCTAGTAAATCATTGTGACTGGAGACAATGAAAATATCAGTTTGAATCTAAATCTAATACAATATTAAAATAATCTATTATCTGTAAGTCTGTCAATTACAAAGAATCTTAAAATAGGGCTTATTCTCAATATGTTCATATCATTTGAGGCACATTTACTATCATGCTAAAAAAAAAAAAGTGAGACAGAATACCTCCAGTAGAAAGAAGGAACTAAAATAGTGTCTGAGGCAGACCTAACTTTAGTGTCTTCCTGATGCAAAAGAAAGAGAAATGTGGACACACTCTCCACATTATTTCAGTAATACCTTGTCATATAAGCAACATTTATTTGGTCTGGGTGTGGTGGTGCACACCTTTAATCCTAATACTCTGGAAGAAGCAGGCAGATCTCTGTGAGTTCAAGGCCAGCCTGGTCTACACTGT
>NW_008340123.1:0-1094 GCF_000622305.1 Nannospalax galili | reverse complement strand
TGACAAAGAATCTGTTTATTTCTCATAATTTTGGTTCATTTATAAAAAAAATGTTTCTTCCTTTGTCAACATATTTTATAAAATGGGCTTCATTACATTTCCGTAGAGGCATAAATTGTATAAGGATCATTCTCACCCACCCATATTACCATTGTTAGAAGTCAGGATGCAAAGGTGACAGTGATAAAAAATAAACTGACCTCAATGGATGCAGATAGGCTGATTTATCTACGAAGGTGACGGGACCTTTCTGTGGGACTGACACCAGCTGTTCTGCTGGTGTCAGAGGAAGTCTTAAATTCACAGGGGCCTAGTCAGGATCCTGGGGAACTTGTTTCTTCCTGGATTCTGAGGAGGGGGATGAGGAGTTCAGGCAGAAGAACCATATGTCTTCCATAAGGGGGTTGTATCATCTGTCGCGGGCTGTTAAGGAACCAAATATCTGGGCTGGGGCTGCTGGGCTGGGAGCTGCCATGTCCTAAAACAGATGGAACTTCTTCCTACCCACCAGCACGAGGCAGGTGGTCAGTGTGCTTCATTCTTCGTCTTGTGCTTCAGCTATTCTTTGATCTCACATATTTCTCTTCCCAGTGTACATTCCTAGTATTTTTCCTATTCATGGTGTTTTGTAGGTTTTTTTTTTTAAATTTTATTTTTTGCTTCTAACACTTGTTATATGTCTCTTCATGAGTCTGGTTTGCTTCATTAAACATGGAAATCTCAATCTTCACCCACTTTCTTGAAATTTAAATGATTTAATTATTTTTATGGCCAAGTAAAACTTTATTGTGTGCATTATGTATCATATTTTTATCCACTAATATGTTGATGGGCACCTATAATTTGGCTATTGTGATTTTTTAAACTTTTTTTCTAATTTTGTTTATTTTTTTATTTTATGTGTATGGGTGTACTGCCCACACATAGGTAAGTGCAACTGTGTCATGCAATGCCAACGGAGGTCAGAAGAGGCTTTCAGACCCCCTGGGTGTGGTAGTTATGAGCAGTTGTTAGCTGCCATGTGAGGGCTGGTATTCGAACCTAGGTCTTCTGCAAGAACAACCAGTGTTCTTAACCACTGAACAATCTCTCCA
>NW_008340122.1:0-1071 GCF_000622305.1 Nannospalax galili | reverse complement strand
TCCTTGCACCTTTTTGTAAAGATTTATTTTTAGTTATGTGTATGTGTGCCTGTGTGAGTGCGTCTTTGTGCGTTTGTGTCTGAGTGTATACTACATATGTGCAGGTGTTCTAGAAGGCAAGAAGACAGTGTTGGAGCTACTGGAGCTGTGGTTATCATTACAGATGGTTGTGAGCTGCCTGACCTGGGGGTTGGGAAACAAACTCCGGTCTCTGGAAGAGCAGTATGTGCTCTTAACTGCTGAGCCCTCTCTCTAGCACCCCCTCCCCTCAAGTATGGGCAAGTCATCACACTTGCCCATTTGGAAGATCTTTTTTAAAATGATGTCTCACTCTGTAGCCCAGGCTACCCTGGAACTCCTAACAGTCCTCCTGCCTCAACTTCCCAAGAGCTGGGATTTACAGGTATGGGATACCCCATTCAGCTGGTCACTGTGTTTTCTTTCCTGCTGTCTTATAGGATTTATGCAGACAGCAGCAGAAGCCACTCAAGCTGGAGAGGACGAAGACAGAGGAGGAGGCCTAGGAAGACTGGGTATGGGGACAGCACCTCAGTGCCTGGGGGCTGTCCTAGCCCCTACCTACACCTACCCTGTCCTGTGTGCCTCAGTTTTCTCTCTGTATCAATAAAGTCTCTGTTTAACAGTCAGTAATCACTTCATTCATTTGTTCATTCATTCATTCTTTCTTTCATTCATTCATGGTGAGCCCTGCCGAGTGGAGACCTAGCTGGGTCCAACAAGCCTTGTAGGAAGATCCAGCCCAGGGCTGGGATGGATGTGGCCAACACCCAATGTTGTGGGATCCCCGTATGCCACTCCTCTGCACTGGGGAAATCTGAGGTCTTCTGGAAGGGGCATCTGAGCCAGGCTAGGGCAATCAAGAGCTGATAAAACCTGCTGATCTTGCTGTAAACCTCAAACCTAAGAGAGCATGTTTGGGGACACTGAGGCAGAGGATCTGAGCAGCAGTGAGTAGGGGGTAGGGAGAATCCAGGCATGCAGTGCCTGTCACAAAAGGCTTTACTTCAAAAGTACCATCCTGACCACCTCCAGGAAGTGAGGTGGGAGGGC
>NW_008340121.1:0-275 GCF_000622305.1 Nannospalax galili | reverse complement strand
AAGAGGGTCTATGCCATAATGTCTCAGAGCTACATCACGCCCTTTCTCAATACAGTCAGCCAATTGATCCATGGGTGTATAAACCCGTGGTATGCCTCCTGGCGAGGCATGTACCCATTGAAGGGGCTTCCCATCCTGTGTAAGGATGGATGCCATCAGGGTCTCACCAGGGAGTACCCATAACTCAAGATCTTTACTAGGCATGTACCGGGAAAGTTGGGCCCGTCCAGGGCATCCTGGACCTCATGTAAGATGTCCAGGTGTTGAGGAGCCAG
>NW_008340120.1:0-277 GCF_000622305.1 Nannospalax galili | reverse complement strand
CAGTTAGAGTTTAGGGTTAGGATAAGGCTTAGGGATAGGGTTAGGGTTAGAATTTGGGTTCAGGTTCGGGCTCAAGTTCGGGTTTTGGTAAGGGTTCGGTTTCGGGTTTTGGTTCATGTTAGGTTTCATGTTAGGGTTGGGTTTAGGGTTCAGGTTCGGGTTCTGGTGCGTGTTAGGTTTCGGGTTTGGTTTCGGGTTCTGGTTCGTGTTAGGGTTAGGTTAGGTTAGGATGGGTTAGGTTTATGGGTTAAGGTTAGTGCTAGGATTAGGTGTTGGG
>NW_008340119.1:421-596 GCF_000622305.1 Nannospalax galili | reverse complement strand
TTTCTATTTTTTTGAATAAATTAAGTAGTACTGGATGTAGATCTTCTTTAAGTGACTGATAGAATTCTGCTGTAAATCCATCTGGTCCTGGGCTTTTTTTTTGTCGGGAGGTTTTGTATTACTGTTTCAATTTCTTTTTGTGTTATGAGTCTGTTTAAGCTGTTAATAATGCCTT
>NW_008340119.1:0-248 GCF_000622305.1 Nannospalax galili | reverse complement strand
GAGGTGCTCTTTCTTTCTTTTGGATAACTGGGCTAGTGGTCTGTCAATCTTTATCTTTTCAAAGAACCTGCTCTTGGATTTGTTGATTCTTTGTTTCAATTTCATTAATTTCTGCCCTGATTTTTGTTATTTCTTCTTGTCTGCTGGGTTTGGGTTTCGTTTGCTGTTGCTTTTCAAGTGTGTTGAGTTGCAACACACTTTGTGTTCTTTCTGATTTTTTGATGTAGGCACTTAGAGCTATAAACTTC
>NW_008340118.1:1582585-1582775 GCF_000622305.1 Nannospalax galili | reverse complement strand
GGAGAAAGGAGGGAAATGGGGGCACCTTAATTGGTGAAACCATGATGGAGGTGTTAGACAATGCAAGAGATAAACAATGCCTAGCTAGTATTGAAAACCAAAGGGAACCATATTACTCCTACACCCTACTGACAGATTATACATAGCAGATCAAGAAATATATGTCTAGGTAAGGTTTATCTGAGAACAA
>NW_008340118.1:1581127-1581838 GCF_000622305.1 Nannospalax galili | reverse complement strand
GATTCACCAGAAGGGCAAGTAGTGGGGAATGGCTGGGGGTACTGACAACACAGCAGACAATAGCAGGGACATCAGAGTATAAGGGATTTAGTGGGGGTAAGGAGGCTATGGGAGGGTGCCATCTGGGAAGTGGGTGTATAGTTGAATAAGATGGTTTGTGATGTTCTGTGTGATATACACACACAGGAAAAAAGTCAACAAATCTTTAAAAGATATTATATTTTAGGAGGAAACATAAAAGTTTACATCATGTTAATTAGTAGAGGTGATGAACATTACCATTGAAATCTACCCATTGACTTTATAAACATGCACAGGTGACAAGGATTTGAGTGCAAATGATTATGACTAGTAATAATCAGATACACACAGATTAGAGACTCATGTGCTAACATCTCAGTGTTATTAGCAAAAACAATGGGTCTTTATGTAAGAAACTATATTTTAGAATGAAATGGGGATCTTTTTGGAGAGGTAAAAACTCATCCAATTTTATTTCTTACAGGGCTTATACTGAGTTCAATATTGTACAGCTGTATTGATTCAACGGCAAACCTAGAAATTTTATAGCCACTTCTGTAGGAGCTGCGTCTTTGCTCTGGAAACTGTTATTGGGCATGTTAAAGCTATAATGATATGCATCTTCTAAAAAAATTAAAAATAATAGCAAAAAATGTAGGAAACAGCATATCTTGAAATGGAGATCTTCTT
>NW_008340118.1:1572438-1580885 GCF_000622305.1 Nannospalax galili | reverse complement strand
TTTGCTCCTTAATAATTAGTAGATGTGAAAAACATTACCATTGAAATCTGCTTGATGACTTTATATCCATGCTCAGATACCAAGGAGCTCAGGAAGTTACTGACTGTGACTAGTAATAATCAGATACATAGAGATTACAAACGCATGTGCAAACATCTTAGTGTAAATTGCATTAAAAAATGAATTTTTCTGTATGAAACTGTGTATTTTAATAATGAAATGGAGACCTTTTTTAAAGGTTAAAACCTCACTTAATTTTATGTCTTAAAGGGTTTATACTGAGTACAATATTGTATAACTGTATTAATTCAACTGTAAACCTAAAAATTTACAGCCAATCTTGAAAGAGATGCATCTTAGCTCTGGAAATTGTTATTGACTATGTCAGTGCTGTTATGAAATGCCTCTTCTAATTATGTGGTTATCAAATAAATAATTTTAAAAAGAAGAATGGCTAGGGGTGATCTCAGCAGACAGCCTGAGAGTGCCTGTTCTGGCCTCCCTCTGGCATAGGGGCTGAGAACTCAGGGGATGGCCTGAGAGTACCTGATCCTGCCTCCATGTGGTGGTGACCATCCCCTAATTGCACAGTACACAACCCCCTAACTGGGATTGCATGAGGCCTCTCCCAAGGCCCTGGGGCAGACCTGGCTTTGGTTGGATAAGGCTGAGATCCTAGCATACTGCCTGAGAGGGCAGGTTCTGACCTCCATCTATGTACTGTGACCTCATAGACCGCCAGAGAGTACCTGTTCTGGCCTCCCTCTGGCATAGAGGCTGAGAACTCAGCAGACTGACTGAGAGTCCCAAAATTGCTCCCCCACCCTCAGGGAACTTCACAAATTTTGCTCCGAGTTCCCACTAGTAGGGGTCCAAACCTTAGAAGGAAGCCTGAGTGTACCCGACTGGAACCTGACATGGACTTCTGTGGGTGCTCCTGAATATCTGATATGAAGCCATCAGTTCCCTCCAAAATAAAACCTGAGAGAACCTGAAACTTGTACCAACCAGCTTTACAGAACCAATAAGAAAAGGACCAAGACACACCAATAATACAAACAGAAGCATACTTCAATTTAATTCTCATATCAGAATCACAAACAATAAAAGAAATTCACATGCCAAAATCACAACGAAAAATAGTAAAATGGAAAGCCAAAACACTATGTCCCCACCAAACTCCACCAGTCCTGTAGAAGAGTTCTACAAGGAGAACCCCGTAGAGATAACCCAGGGCACAAAATTTACAAGAACAATCATAAACATGATCAAGGAATTCAACAAATTTAAAGAACACACAAACAAATAACAGAACTGAAAGAAGATAGGGATAAACTTCTGAATGAATTCACAAGAGACGGAAACATTACCAACACTGGAGGATAAAGCTGAAGAATTGGACCACTCAAGCAAACGGTATGGAAAATTTTAAAAAACACAGGAATTGAATATGCAAGAAATGTGGGACACCATGAAAAGACCAAATCCACGGACCATAGGAATGGAGGAAGGAGAAGAATTTCAGGTGAATGGTGTTGACCAGATCTTAAACAGGATTGTAGTATGGACACCATGAAAAGACCAAATCTATGGATCATAGGAATAGAGGAAGGAGAAGAATTATAGGTTAATGGTGTTGACCAGATCTTCAACAGGATTGTAGAAGAGAATTTCCCAAAATTAAGGAAAGATATCCCCATACAAATAGAGGAAGCACATAGAACATCAAATAGGATCAGAAAAGAAACTCCCTACAACATGTCATAGTAAAAACACTAAATGGACAGAACAAAGAGAGAATACTGAAAGCAGCAAAAGAAAAACAAGTCACATACACAGGAAAGCCCATCAGAATTACAGGTGACTTATCAGTGCAAACTTTGAAACCCAGAAGAGCCTGGACTAAGGTATTTCCAGTTCTAAATTACAATAGGTGCTAACCCAGAATACTTTACCCAGCAAAAAATGTCTATTATAGTTGAGAGGGAAAGAAAAATCTTCCATGACATGAAAAGCCTGAGAGAATACATGTCCACTGTCACCCGAATTCCCTCTGGGTCTCCTGCAAGAGCAGACAAACCATATAATATATTTTATGTGCATTGATTAACTTGCAAAGGAATGAGTACCCAGTGCCTAGCCCCGTGCCTCTGGCAGCATAGCTCAGAACCCGCCATATCACACTGCACCACAACTACCATAGTCCCCACTAGCATTCGCTCATACCTCAGGGGCCAGCGATTTTGCCCCAGGTCCATAAGTGTCAGCCATTCTTTCCTTGAGCTGCTGCCAGCAGCTGTGTGTTCCCACAGCTCGTACACTTCCCCACGGCTGGCTCCGGGGTTCTGTTCCAAGATGGCTCCCAGCAGCCCCCCAGTAGTCCACACTCTGTGGCAGGCCCTACCCCTTGGAGGAACTAGCCAATTGGGAGACATCCACAAAACCAGCCCTTCAAAGAATACTTGAAGCAATACAAAGAGAGGAGAAAGGAACAACTATACTCCAGGGGCAATGAAAGAAAATAAATAAAGATATAATTGAGGAAACACAAAATTAGAGAAAACAAACAGCGATCAAAATGATGGCAACCAATACACAGCTATCAATAATAACCTTAAATATCAATGGACTGAACTCCCAAGTCAAAAGACACGGGCTAAGTGAATGGATTCAGAAACAAAATCCATCTCTTTGCTGTCTGCAAGAAACCCATCTCACCTTCAAAGACAGGCACTACCTTAAGGTGAAAGGATGTAAAAGAATATTCCAAGCAAATGGCACTAAGAAACAAGCAGGGGTTGCAATTCTAATCTAGACTTTGAAATAAATAGACAAAATAGATTTGAAGTAAAACTAATCAAAAGAGATAAGGAGGGTCACTTCATTCTAATCAAAGGAACAGTTAACCAAGAAATTTCAATCCTTTACATATATGTACCAAACTGTGGTGCAGCTAAATTCATAAGAAACAACACTACAGGACTTTAAGACACAGATTAACCCCGACTCAGTAATAGTAGGGGACTTCAATACCACATTGTCTCCATTAGACAGGTCAACTGGATAAAGAAAAAACAGAGATGTCTGAATTAAATTACATCATACATCAAATGGACCTAACAGACATCTTTCAAATACTCCACCCAAGCACCAAAGAATACACTTTCTACTCAGTACCCCATGGAACTTTTTCAAAAATTGACCTCATACTGGACCACATAACAAACCTCAACAAATACAAGAAAAAAAAAATCCCTAGTTGCTATATGAACTCATGGCGATAAAACAACACACTCCTAAACAATGAGTGGGTCAAAGAAGAAATTAAGAAAGAAATGAAAGAACTCCTGGAATTCAACGAAAATAACAATACAACACAATACAACCCCTGAGACACTTTAAAAGCAGTTCTAAGAGGGAAGTGTATCGCTTTAAGTGCTTCCACTAAAAAATTAGAAAGAGCCCAAATAAATGACCTAACACTGCAACTCAAGATGCTGGAAAGGCAAGAACAAATAAAACCCAAACCCAGCAGAAGAGAAGAAATAACAAAAATCAGAGCAGAAATTAATGAAATAGAAACAAAGAAAATAATACAAAGAATCAATGAATCTAAGAGCTGGTTCTTTGAAAAGCTAAACACGATACAGACCCCCTAGCCCAGTTAATCAGAAGAAAGAAAGAGCTCCTCCAAATCAACAAAATCAGAGATGAAAGGGGAAACATCACAACAGACACCAGAAAGATCCAGAACATTATAAAAGAATATTTTATAAACCTATACACTACTAAATTTGAAAATAAATCTGAAAATCTAAAAGAAGTGGATGGATATCTGAAATCATGGGAACCTCCAAAGTTAAACCAAGAAGAGATCAACAGTTTAAACAGACCCATGACATATAAGGAAATTGAAACTGTAATACAAAGCCACCCAACTACAAGAAGCCCAGGCCCAGATGGATTTACAGCAGAATTCTACCAGACATTTAAAGAAGACCTCCAACTAATACTACTTAAATTATTCAAAATGATAGAAACAGAGGGAGAACTCCCAAATTCCTTCAAAGCCAGCATCAATCTAATACCCAAACCAGGTAAAAACACAACCAAAAAAGAAAACTATAGACCCATATCCTTAACGAACTTAGATGCAAAAATTCTCAACAAAATTCTTGCAAACGACATACAGACATACATCAAAAAGATCATTCCCCATAATCAAATAGGCTTTATCCCAGAGATGCAGAAATGGTTCAATATATGTAAATCAATAAATGTCATTAATCATATAAATGAAGTCAAAGACAAAAACCACATCATCATCTCTATAGATGCAGAAAAGGCTTTTGACAAAATTCAGGATGCATTTATGTTCAAAGTCCTAGAGGGAACTGGACTGGAGGGATCATACCTCAACACAGTTAAAGCTATGTACAACAAACCCAGAGCCAACATTATTCTAAATGGAGAAAAACTGGAAGCATTCCCATTACAACCAGGAACAAGACAAGGCTGTCCACTATCTCCACTCCTTTTCAACATAGTGCTTGAAACTCTGGCTAGAGCAATAAGATAGGAGAAGGAAATTAGAGGAGTACTAATTGGAAAAGAATAGGTCAAACTATCCCTTTTTGCAGAGGATATGATACTATACCTAAGAGATCCCAACAGTTCCACCAGAAAACTCCTAGAACTGATCAACACTTTCAGTATAGTGTCAGGTTATAAAATCAATCTACAAACATCGGTAGTCTTTCTATATACCAATTACAAGCAATTGAAGAAAGAAAACAGGGAAATGCTCCCATTTGAAACTGCTACAAAAAAATTAAAATATCTTGGAATAAATCTGACCAGACAGCAAAGATTTCTACAATGAAAAATATTTTTTAGTGGATGCATCCTTTGAAAGCTGTATGTGTTCTCATTTTTTTAATTAATTTATTTTTTTACACCAACTTCACAAACAGTGCCCTCCCATAGCCTCCCTCCCCCCACTAGAGCCCTTATACTCTGATATCCCTGCTACTGTCTGCTGTGTTATCGGCACCCCAGCCATTCCCCACTACTTGCCCTCTGGTGAATCTAGTCAGCCTATCTAGAGGTCTTTATTTTAGGAAGGTCAGCTGTTCCTCATCTAGCAGTAATCATTTGTCAATATTCCTTTGGCTAACATTGGGGTCTTCTGTTTATTTTCCCAGTTCTATGCTGGGTTACTCTCTGGGAGTCCCTTTGGCCAACCTGGCCAACAACTCAAAAGAAGGTATCGCCTGTCTGGCATTGTTGCTTGTTATGTAGCCTTTAGCTATGCATGTGGACTCTTATGAAATTATGTTGGTCCATTTAATCTTTGGTTATACTTTCCTTTTGGGAGTTTAAGACCATACAGTTGGACCAGATAAACTGATTTATTTTGACTCTTAAGGTCGTTTGAGGATCTGTTCCTCAGGGGTCACATGGGCTTGGGAGGAGCCCCTGGCTCTTCTTTTACCAGTTCTGCCTGTGTGAAGATAAGTCAAAGGTCCTGCTCGACCATGGTTGGCTTCACTTGGAAGCATGGAGGAAATGATTCCTCTGTGTTGACCCTCCTCTTTGTAGACTGGACACTGGTTCAAGTCCATCTGGTCATGTGTCCTCGGCCTCCTTGATCAAGAGGACAGGTGACCCACCACAATTACAGGACATTTTGAGAGATGCTCATAGTCCCCTGGACCTAGTCGACCTAGGAGGGCAAGGAGCAAAAAGTGCCCTTTATGTCCAAATTATTATTGGCCTCAAAGTATGTCTGTTAAACACCCAGGAAGGTTAGTTCCACCAGTCTGGTATTTTTAATAACTGTGTGTCATCTACAATGAAAATTTTAAATTGTTAAAGAAAGAGATTCAGGAAGACACCAGGAGATGGAAGGAACTCCCATGTTCATGGATTGGAAGAATTAATACTGTAAAAATGACCATCCTACCAAAAGCAATATATAGATTCAATGCAATCCCAATCAAAATCCCAATGCCATCCTTCACAGAATTAGAAAAAAATCCTTAAATTCATATAGAAGCACAAAAGACCCTGGATAGCCAAAGCAACCCTGAGCACAAAGAGCAGTGCTAGGGGATTAATATACCAGATCTCAAAGTATACTACAAAGCTATAGTCATAAAAACAGCATGTACTGGCACAAAAATAGACACAGAAATCAATGGAACATCATTGAAAACCCAAACCCGAGTATATGAAATTTCAGCCACCTGATATTTGACAAAGGTGCCAAGAACACACAATGGAGGAAAGACAGCGAGAGATGGAAGGCCCTCCCTTGCTCATGGTAGAATTGGTAGAATTCATCTTGTGAAAATGACCATCTTCACCCTGTCTAAAAGTCAACTCCAAATGGATCAAAGACCTCAATAAGAAGCCTGAAGCTCTAAAACTGCTAGAAGAAAACACAGGCAGCACCTTACAAGATACAGGGGTAGGAAAGACTTTCTAAATTGTACATCAGTTTGCTCAGGAATTAAAGTTAGCAATCAATAAGTGGGACCTCATTAAACTAAAAAGATTCTCTATAGCAAAAGAATCATTCAAAAAAGTGAAGAGAAAACCCACAGAATGGGAAAATATCTTCACCAGTGATACATCTGTCAGGGGTTTAATATCCAGAATATATAAACAAGGAATCAAGAAAGCAAGGGATAGAATTAAAGATAGAATAAAGATCTAAACAGAGAGTTCTCAAAGTAAGACATAAAGATGGCTAAGACACGTCTCAAAAAGTGTTCAACATCGTTAGTGATTAGGGAAATGCAAATTAAAACCACCCCAAGGTATCACCTTACCCCAATCAGACTGGCTAGGATCAAGAGAATGAATGATACCAAATACTGACAAGGATGTAGAGAAAAGGGAACATTCATTCACTGCTGGTGGGACTGCAAACTTATGCAGCCTCTATGGAAAACAGTGTGGAGAACATCTTAAAAAGCTAAAAATGAACCTACCATTTGACCCAGGTATACCACTCCTTGGCATATACCCAAAGAATTCATCCTATCGCAGAGACACTTGTACATCCATGTTTGTTGCTGCTCTTTTCACAATAGCTAAGAGACGGAAACAACCTTAGTGTCCCTCGACTGACGAGTGGTTAACAAAAATGTGTTATATTTACACAATGGAGTTCTATTCAGCAGTAAAGAAAGAAGAAATAATGAAATATGCAGGTAAATGGATGAATCTAGAAACTGTTATACTAAGTAACACAGACTCAGAAAAATAAGATATATGTTCTCCCTCATTTACGGATCCTAGCACCAAACCCTTTTAAATTGCATGTCCTTTTAATGATGCTGTACAGCAGTCTCTTCTGCATGAAATAACTGCCATCATCACGACTTCAGCAGCGCCTTATTGCTAAACATCATCACAATTGGGCTTGTTGTCTGCTGTGCTCCTTCATTAAAGGAGGGGCAAACAGGGTCATTGGACCCTCACCGGAGTATCCAGCCACTCTTCCCAGCCAACTGTATGTAATTTGGCCCTAATCACACAGGGTCTCTCACAACAGATGGAAATTTTATTTGTTAATGTTATTATGTCTGATAATTATTTTTAAAAAAGCTTGTTAATGTTATTATGTCTCATAATTATTGAAAAAAGAAAATGAGAATGTAAAAGATGTTAAAATGATATGGGAATGGAGATATTTTCTAAACAAGACAGAAAAAATGAGAAAGCCTAAGCAAGTAATGAAGGTCTGTGTAGATTTGTTATGATATATAAAGGGTGAGACAAAAATAATATACACATAATCTTAAAATTTCTAAGGTCATAGTTTAGTCAACTAGTTTAAGGAACAAAATATATATCTAGTCAAGGTTTATCTGAGAACATCTGGTTTTTCACCCAAGCTATATCTACATGGCACATGATAATTAAAAGTACCAGACTGGTGGAACTAACCTTATTGGATATTTAACAGCCATAGTTTGAGGCCTATACTAATGTGGTCAGAGGGATTTAAAGGACAGTTTTTGCCCCTTGCCCTCCAAGGTCGACTAAGTTCCAGGAGACTATTAAACATCTCTCAAAGTGTCCTGTAACTGTGGTGAGTCACCTGTCCTCTTGTTCAGGGAGGAAATGGAGACCCCACCTGATGGACTTGAACCAGTGTCCAGTCTACAAAGAGGAGGGTCAACTCAGAGGAAACATCTCTTCCATGCTTCCAAGTGAAGGCAGCCATGGTCGAGCAGGACCTTTGACTTATCTTCACATAGATGGAACTGGTAAAAGAAAGGATCCAGGAGCTCTTCCCAAGCCCATGTGACCCCTGAGGAACAGAGCCTCAAATGACCTTAAGTGTAAAGATAAATTGATTCATTTGGGCCAACTGTATGGTCTTAAACACCCAAAAGGAAAGTATAACCAAAGAGTAAAGTCATCAGTATATT
>NW_008340118.1:1548084-1572344 GCF_000622305.1 Nannospalax galili | reverse complement strand
CTCCTGGATTTGGGGAGGGCTAAAGTATACAATCTGAGGAAGGTTAGGAAGAGAAGGCTTGACCCATGCTTGGGTAAAGGCTTTCCAGTGCGCATACCCTCGGGTCATACATATCCCTCAGCAACCCCTCAGTTATCTGGAAGCCTTTGAGAGGGAACTGATACTGATTCTAACCACTCCAACAGCTATCAAAGTACCTGAAAGCAAATCCTGAATCCATCACTCTAGAGTCCAGCCTTGGAAGACAAAAGAAAAATGCGGAGGAACCCAATAGAGGGATGCTTTTGGAAGCCCTTGTCAAGAAATTCCAATGGACTCTCATATGAACATTTGAAATTTGCCCTGTTCTTTTTTCTAGTTTCCTGTCTAGAACTTGTAATGCTAATTACTCTTGCCTTTACTTCTCCTTCACATCTCCTACTCACAATTCAAAGACTTTCTTTTCCCCTTAGAGATAAGAGTTATGCAATTTGGGAGTCTTTTAGATAGACCCACTGAAGGGGCACCCCAATTGCCTCACCCTGCGTCCCCTGTTCAGCATGGAGGAATCGGGTCTGCATCCCGATTCCCTATCTGCAAGTTGGGTACCTTGCATCCTCTTCAGAGGATGGTGTGAAAAGAACAGGAGATAGGAATTGGCTAGGCAGTTAGGGAAAAAAGACCCCAAAGAAAAGTTGTCTAAAACTCACAATGTCCTTGGGCCTCTTAGCAAAATAATCCGTTCCAAAGACCAAAAATATAGAAAGTATCTGGAAGCTTTTATCTAACCCTTAAAAGAGTTTTGGGTTACCTCTTCGGCGGGGGGGGGGGGATGTTAGAGCAGCCAAAAGAAGAAAGAGCACACGAAGTTAGTTGTCAGAAAGAAGTGGTGGGAAGATACGGAGCAGCTGGAGGGGAGGGAGTGGGCATGGATTTGATCAAAACACCTTATATACTTACATACAGGATGCCTGTATGAAATTCTCAATAAATTATTTTTAAAAATATAAATAAATAATAAATAAAATGTGAAAAAAGTATGGCGAGGGGTTCAGAGTTTCTTTGTGGGGGACAGGGTTGAGGGTAACATGGTGAACCATGGCCTCCAGAGCACAGATACATCATTATCAGTGGGACAATGATTTCTTCCAAATTGGTGAGAGAGAATCTTAGTCACTGCATGGGGCCATGAAACAAGAGGTGTCCAGGCAGAGTGACAGGCTGCTGGATTTTAGGAAAGATCTAGAACCTTGAAAGCCTGTCAGTTCCCTCATTCGAACATTTAATTGAGATGGGGGCATACATTCTCTTTCTCTGCTCCACCTCAAACAGTAAGGAACAAGGTTAGCCTGTAACTGGAAGCCCTGCTCAGTCCTGAGAGGCAAAAGCTCATTCTCATGTAGCACGTGAAACGTCAGCAACACTCACATATGGCTTTACATGACATAGTTTGGACTGAACTTCCACGCTGTGATTTCTTTTTTTCATATAAACAAACCATCTTTTCCTGTCACGAAGACAGTGTTTTAACTTCACAGCTGCGGTGTTTGGCTTCTCGGAGCTTTTGGAACTGTACGTGGTTCCTGTGGTCTGTTTCCTTACTAGACCAGGGCATGCTGACCACTGACCCACTGACCCTGCGGAGACCACCAGGAAAGCTCTCACCAGCTAGGGGAGGAGGCTTGACTGCTGACGCAGCTCTGTTACGCAGAGGCCCTCCCTCTGGATGACAACAGAGCAATGTTTTCTGATCCTCACTGGTGTCGAATCATGTGTAGTACCAGTAGTGTGTGTGCATGTCGATGGTTTGGGAATGTCTGCACTGCTGTGTTCATATTCAGGAAAGTTCTTCACCAATGATGCCCTTAACGTGGTATGAAGCTCACCCCTAATAAAAAGTACCAGCTATGGTTCAAATGGGGCATCTCAGGGTGACAGAGTGCCCTAGCGCTGGTGAAATACGGAGCCCAGGACATGCAGGTTCCACACACCTTTCCTGGTGGCCATTACCTCATACTGTGCTGTGGGCTGGGAGTCCAGAAGAGTGGCCATGTAGAGTTCATATTCATCCTGTGCACAAAGCAAGTGAGACTGTTAGGTATCGCCGCGATGCAAGGGATTGTGGGATGTGCCCACCAGTGCCTGCGGAGGCCAGAGTGCCTTCCTCTATAACGCTCTGCCTTAGTTTTTGAAGTGGGGTCTCTCATTGAACCAGGTGCTAATAGATTGCATAACCTGGCTGGCAAGGACGTTCCAAGGATCTTCCTGTTTCAGCCCCACCACACGGCACTGAGGTTACAGATGTGTGTCACAACGTGCCTCCAGCTTTCATGTGGAGAACCCAAACTCAGGTCTGCATGCTTACACAACAAACCCACTGAGCCACCATCTCCACAGACCAAAGGATGATCTTCTGCATACATTAGTCAAAAAGGGTTAAGGATGTCAGCTGACATCATTTCAAAAATAAGTTGTATAGGGCTGGAGAGGTGGCTCAGTGGTTAAGAGCACTGGCTGCTCTTACAGAGGACCTGGGTTCGATTCCCAGCACCCACATGGCAGTGAACAACTGTCCATGACTCCAGTTCCTGGGGAATCCAATGCCTTCTTCTGACCTGGGCATTGCACAACACAGGTGCACTCACCCACATGCAGGCAATACACTCATACACACAAAAATAATAAATGATTTTTAAAAATAAGGTATATAAAGTGTTCCTCTCATGCGGTAAAGCATGCAATTTATAAATTTATAAAACTGAATTGCCTCCGAATCATATTTAACTATCAGTTCTTGATCAGTCGAAGAGCTGTCATGAAGTATTTGATTCACATCTCACAATTATCCCCCGCCGCACGGCAGATCTGAGACCTGCTGAAGGTGATGAAGGTACTAGAGAGAGCAGCGTCATTAGAGAGATTAGGGTGCAGCGCAGGCTTGTGATGGTTTGAATGAGAAATGCCCCCAGAGGCTCATGTATTTGAACACTTGCTGCCCAGCTGGTGGTGGTGTTAGGGGGTTTTGAGACCTTTAAGAGGTGGTCTCTTGCTGGGGGAAGTACGTTATTGGGGGTGGGCAGTGAGTGTGTATATCCTGGCTGGACTTCTGTTCTCACTCTCTGCTTCCTGTGTGAATGAAAATGTAATCAGCCCATTTCCTGTCTCCATGTCTCCCCTGTCTGTTGCCACGCTTCTCCACCATGATGGACCCTGTCCCAGGGCAGCTGAAGCCAAAATAAAGCCTTTCTTCCTATCCTGCTTGTTGTCTGGGTATTTTATCACAGCAATAGAAAAGTAACTAATACAGATTTCAAGTAAGTTGGCTTCAAAACAGATTCCATCGGTGACTTTCATCATGAAATCATGACAAACATAATCTCATAAAGATCCACATAAATGAATGCCTAGCTATGAAAGTTTTATATGCCATGCTGTACCACACACATAATTAGAAATCTCTAGTGGAGAAAACACAGGTTTACACAGCAAGTTAACTCGGTGCTTCCTCCACATGACTGACATGGTGGTGAACGGATTTTTCTCAAGTCTGTGGCTAATGTCGTCCTCTGGGGAACAGAGACTGTGTCACTTCTGTGAGGCCTGAGATCCCTCATGTATGCAGGTCCTCAAGCACAGCTGTGCAGAAGTGTGTGCACCTGTTACCTTAACCTCTTTCAAGAGGTCACCAAATACCAAGGAGCTGTTGCAAATATCTTCAAAGATGTTGCTGAAGACCTGCAGCCTGTTAAACTGCTGGGGATTGCAGGTGCAGATTTTCTGGAGCTCCTGGAGGAAAGATTGACAGGGTCAGCCCCCTCAAGGGTATCCCCCTTTTCTTCCCAGAACAGCTTCTCCTGCAAAAACAGGAAAAGGCTGCCCGGATACTTGGGCTCTGCAGGGGTGGAGAAATCAGGGTGACTATGGTTACCTTCCACCAGCTGCCGAGAGCCTGACTTTGTTGCTTATTTGCCCCTTACACACAGCTGGTTCTTCGCTTTCCTGCATTTCCATCTACAACGTGCTGCCCCAGTTCATGAAGTCACCTCTGAGCCCACCCAGACACTGGCCCACCAGCAAGCCCCCATGGTCACAATAACACCTGCATCACTCCCTCATCCACTCAGGAGGTACACACACCTCTCCTTGCAGCCTTTGATATCTATCCCCGAGATACCTCCAGTTCTCTCAAGCTGCTCACTGGAAAGTCACCTCCAACTTCCCCACGGTAAATGTCATCTTCTTCCCATCACCCCACATCCCTTTTCACTACTCAATGTGGGGTACTGTGAGCACCGGAGGCTTTGCCTGGACATGTAACTCAGGTGCCCCAGGATGAGTCTGAGCCCACACGGGTCTGTGAACTGCAACCATGCTGACAGCCTGGCACACAGCCTCCTTACCTCCTGCAGCGCCTTCTCGTGGCGCACGGCCACCTTGCTCCCCGTGAAATCCTGTTTCAGGAGGTCTTGTTTCACCACGACTTGTTTTTGGAAGCTCAGGAACTTCTTGTACCTGTCAGCTTTTGTTGCACCAGCTAAGTAGGAGCTGATGTACTCGTACGTGTCCCTGCCTGGGGCAGACCTGGCACACTGGCGGCTAGATACCACCCTTGGGTACCTGAGCACCTTTATCTCAGGCAACCGGAGCTCCTCCTTCCTTTGTCTTTCCTCTTCCTCGTATTCTGCCTCCTGCAGGAACTTCCTTGAGGCAACATCCTCTTTCAAATCACGAGAAGTGAGCACACGTGGGTTCAAATACCTGAACAGCCCTGTGTTCTGGGCATCACGGGGATGCAGAGCTGTGTTGATGGTAAAATAAACCCAAACATCTTTCATCTCTGCCACCCTCCTGGCTCTAGAAGTAGTGGATGGGGAGACAGTTTTCTCTGATGGCCTGTGGGCACTGTACCAGTGCTGGAGGATGGTCTCAGGGGGCCTGTAGAGCTTGTCGGGGTTCAGGTGTCCTGAGGTGTAAAGGCAGATATCTTCTCTGTGGTCTTTCTGCAGACGGTCCAGGAGCTTCCTCATATTGCACAGGGTACTCACACCAGGGGTCTCACAGTGTTTCCACTTCGGGTGAACTGCTCAGAAGAGAAAACACAACCGTAAATTCTTCGCAGGAAGGCAGCCCTGTCCATTTGACCATGAAGCCCCCTTCTGCTCCCACCGGAAAGCAGCCAGGCAGACATGTCCCTCATGCCAAGCAGGGGTCTTTAGAGAGGAAAGGAAAATAGCTCCCAGTCTTGACCTTATAAGTCAAAAACACCTGTGCCCATGTCAGATCTAGCTGAGGACAGGGTCACACAGGTGCTCTTATAAACAGGAAACTCACACCCTATAAGGTCAGTATGCCAGTATGCTGGTTGGGGGGGGGTGTTCATTCACTAGGCTCAATCCAGAGTCACCTGGGAAGGGAGTGTCAATGAGGGATTTCCAGACCAGGTTGGCTTGTGAGCACATCAGTGTGGGATTGCTTTGATTACCATAATTGATATGGGAAGACCCAGTATACTGTAGCTAGCACCACTCCCTGGGCTTGGGGCCCTGAACTGCGTCAGGAGCAGAGAAAGTGAGCTGAGCACCAGCGCGTGCCTGCGTGTGCTCCTTTCTCTGCCCTTGATGTGATGTGACCAGCTGTACCATGTTCCTGTTGTCTTCACTTCCTCGATAGGATGGACCCAGAACTGGAAGGCGAATAAACCCTTTCTGCCTTAAAGTTGCGTTTGCCAGGGTGTTTTTGAACTACAGAATGTCAAGTTCTGTGGACCCAGTGTTTGGTGTCTGAAGCATCCATCATTCCTTCCTTTCCTGGCGGTGCGTTGACAGCATGCGTCTCCCTGCCACACAGGTACTGCTTCCCACATGCCTCAGTGGGAGGATGATCAGGAGTACCTGATCCAGGACACCAAGCCGTGGGGAGCCCTGGGGTCTCACCAAGTCCTGACCGTGTGGGTGCTGACCTGTTACCTCATTGCTCTGAACCTGGGTTTCACCCTCTGAAAACAGGGATAATCATCTCACACAAAATAGGAGATAGTCCACCAACCGTCCCTACCCTGTTAAAGTTCTCCTTCCTCAACACTTCTGACAGGGGTGTGCAGTGCGGATCTGTCGCCCTAATGACAGGGGTAGAGTCCACAAAGCCAATGGTATCAGCTTCTGGGAGGATCCTCGGGGAATAAATAAGCTTCCCTTGTCCCCATATCCATGGGGAGTCTGGCTGCAGGTGGTGGACCAGGCCCGACTGAGCCCTTGAGGAACAGCCTGAGCCTAGGCAGGGTAGGATGTACCTAAGGCTATCAGTTGCCAAGGCGGGAAGTCATCAAGGCAAGCCTGTCTGGGCCGTCAAGAGAAGGGACACAGAGATGCTTGTGAGACCCCCTGGGTCCAGCCAACCAGCAAGTGGCAGGGCCAGATGCACAGCTCTTCCCCAGCTGTTGCATGGCTCCCCTTGTTGCATGAACAAGGGGACCTGTGCCACATGCCATCCCGAGCACGTGTCCAGACCTGGTCTAAAAGCATCGCCTGTAAGGTCAGGCTGTGTCGTGGAATCGTGGACTTTATTTTCATCTATAAGACGACACAAGTAGAGGCAAAAGGGAAAGGAAGTCCCAGTGGCTTCAGCAGGCAGTGACCACAGCGCTCCGGCTTCAACAGCAGAGCCCCAGCTGCAGGCTGGGTCCTCACATCTGGCTTCACAGGCCTGAGATGTCCGTGTTGGAAGCCTTGGGGGAATGTCACTTCTGGACTTGTTCTTATTCTCAGAACCCACTTCCTGTGGCTGTGAAGTAGAAGTCCCCAGCTGGCTCTGGGGATGCTCACGTGCTTCCTGTGCTTCCTCTCTGAGCAAGCAATGGCTTCCCAGCCTCTGCTCTGGCTTGAGGCAGCTGAGTCCTGGGGCATGGAGCTATCTTCGCAGAAGCTTTAACTCCTCATTTCTCCTACCTGGGAGTGATGCCTCAGGTCTGCAAAAGAAGGTTAAGAAACGGTCCAGCCCAGAATTATGTCCCTTCGGGGATATGACCAAGCATAGATCCCGGTAAAGCCAAGGGATGTGACCAAGTCACCCCAGTACAGCCCTGTGTGAAAATGATGTCCCCACTGTGCAGAGAGTGCCGATGAACACTGGGGAAAACACTTCCCGGAGTGGCATTTCTGAGACTTTCCTCAACGATTAGCTTAGTACTTCAAAGAAAATTTATCGATGGATAAGATTTCAACAGGACAGTTTTTCAAACTGATAATCATTGCATATCATCAAAAGAATGAAAACAAATATTAGGGAAAGGCATGTCACACCAGCTCTGGAAATCGGTATCGGAACGGCACTTTGGTGTTGCCGTCCTGTCTGTCCTTTAGTTTATGTCCAGAAAAGATGCAAAGCCACCAGCAGGTTCACAGCCACAGCCTTACTCTGCCCGGGATGCATTTTAACTGAGTGAGAATTGGCAAATCCAGGTTCCATTTCAGGAGGAATTGTCTCATTAAGTTGGCCTTTGGGCATGCCTGGGATGGATGTACTAATTGTGTTAACTGAGTGGAAGGACCCACCCTAACGTAGGCAGGCCCCATTTCCTGGGCTGCACCCTGGACTGATGAGCGTGTGTTGAGCATGCATGTGTCCTTCGCTCTGTCCCTGGTTGTGATACCCATGACCACCAGCCATGAGTTTCTGCTACTGTCACTCCCCTGCTGTGGTGAACTGTGACCTGGAACTGTGGGTCAAAGTAAACCTTCTCTCCTAAGTTGCTTTGTCGGGGCATTTTGTCCAGTAACTAGAAACTAAAACTATCACATACTGTACAAATATATACCACACAGGTATGGGCATACCACATACAATATGCCCACTAACAGACCACACTCTCACAGGCATGAATACCTCCAGACTTCCCACATAATACACAATACACACACACACACACACACACACACACACACACCACCCTGTCTCTTTGCCCAACCCTGTCAGCTCTTCTGAAGAGAAGGGCCACAGGTCTCCAGAGTCCAACACAAACCCTCCCTGCAGCCACAAGAAAGGTTCTCACTCTCAAAACCACTTCTGAGACGTGGGTTCCCCAGACAAAATCAAGTGTCAACCAAACATTAAAAGCCAGCCAGCCACACACACACACACACACACACACACACACACACACACACACACACCTGCCCAGGAGAGCCACTTACACTCTGGTTCCAGATCCTTAGCCATCTCAACCCTCCTGTCACCAGCTACTGACTGAAGCTGCCTGCCGTTGCCCTTGGAACAGTAAACATTCCTAGCCCCTCCCCCATGGCTTGGTACTGCTGCCCAGGCAGAGGGTGGCTTGGAATCTCCCAGGCTCCCTCTGCCAGGGAGTTGCCCATTAGCTTTACTTTTCCAAACAAAACACTGTGTTGTGATTTGAAATTGAGCAAACATATCCTTACAGTCTAATTCCTTTCCAAATCCTGGGGTGTGAAAGACAGTTTGTCTGTGGATGCCCTCCCCCCATAAACGTGATGATGGTGCAGTGGATAGCCCCTCCAACTGCTCTAACACAGGGTATTGTGGGCACTAAATGAAAGCTTGGTTGTGGTATTGTTGCACACAAATCAAGCCATCAGAAACTGAGACCCCAGAAGTCAAGTAACTCACCCAAGACCAGCCAGAAAGGAGGGGAATGTGTAAATGCTGACTAGAGTGTGCTCTGATTTTCAGGCTCCTCCACTGACAAGGGCGAGAGCTGGACCTGCCCAACCTGTGGAAAGTGTTGGCTTGTTCATTTATTTCTCCAGACAGAATTTTTCCCATGTTATCCCTAGGTCAGCACAAAACACAATTATTCTACGCTCTCTGTGCTAGAGATAAACCGTCAAGGGTCAAGTGTCAGACCTTAAAAATACTCCAATAATAACAGGAAAACAATTAAACTCTCCGCTCCCGAATTGCTTTCTGCCCCAGTCCATCAGTGTTCTTGAAGTAGAAGCATATTCAGTTATGATCTCTGCAACAAACTGACCTGTGAAAACTACCGTGGATCTTTCTGGAAGCCTGCCTTTCAGAAGCGAATGGCCCAGGCTGCTACTGCTCTCTCTGTGTGGACGCATTTTCTGCTGTTCGGTGTTTTCCCTCTAGATGGTGCTGGAACACACCTTAAAGCTGACCAGGGGCCTCCTCAGCATCACCTGAGAAGGAGGGGGGGGGCGGGGGGGGGACAGGAGGCCGGCTGTGACCTGTGACCTCAGCAGCCAACCCCAACCCAGAAGCTTCGTTCTCGTTGGAACTTCTCCAGGTTGGAAAGGTGAGCTTCACAGAGGCAAACACTTTGGTTACAGCTCTTCAGCTGTTAGAATTTGGTGTACACAAATGGACAAGCTTCATCAATGGCTCTCTGCAGGGCTGGGGATGGAACCCAGGCCCCAAGGCAGGCTAGGCAGACGGGCCACCGCTGAGCCACACCCCTACCTCCAAAACCAGCGTTGTTAGCATCTGTTCTTCCTGAGTTCTGGGCAGACAGTGGGGAGGTGGTGAGAGCGAGAGATTTCAGATAAAAAAGCCAAACCCACGGGGCTGGAGAGATGGCTAGGCGGTTAAGAGCACTGAGTCGTGCAGAGGACCTGGTTTGCTACCTGGCCCCCTGCTTTCTTATACAACCCAGGACCACTGCCCAGGGAGGCACCACCCGCAGTGGGCGGGGCCTTCCCACATCACCCAGCAATCAAGAAAATGCCCCACAGACATGACCACAGGCCAGTCCAATGGAAGCAATTCCCCAATTGAGGTTCCATCCTCCCAGATGTGTTGTGGACAACTAAAGCTGTCCACACAGAACCACCAATGAGGGAGAACATGTTTTTCTGAGTGGACTGCATCATTTATTGTAGCAGTTTCCGATCCCTGGCTCAGTTGATAATATTGAACATCGAAGGCTAAGTACTCTGTGCATTATTTCACCGCTCATCTGCTCTGCTTACCATTATCGATGTTAAATTAGATCAGTTTCAAGGCAGTTATGGCAGCATGCTGTTATGAGGGTGTCTCCCCTTTGTAATTAGTCTGCACACCAGACATGAGGTGTCAGTACTGTGGAACTCCAGCTCCCCAAGAACTCCTCGTGCCCCTTGATGCTCCCTGCCTGAATCCGCTTGCTTTGGGGGTTGCAAGTGTTCTCCCCATCACTGCGATGTCATCTGCAGAGAACCTCCCCTTGTCCCCTTGGGGTCTGAGCCCCAGAGGAGGGGAGGGCTTCACCCTTCCTCCACCTGCCTTTCCCCAAGGAAAACTGGGCACAGCCCCTTTGATTTTGAACATCACTATACATTTTTTAATTTATTTTTACACCCACTTCCCAGATGGCACCCTCCCATAGCCTCCCTGCCCCCACTAGAGCCCTTATACTCTGATATCCCTGCTACTGTCTGCTGTGTTGTCGGCACCCCCAGCCATTCCCCACTACTTGCCCTTCTGGTGAATCTAGTCAGCCTATCTAGAGGTCTTTGTTTCAGGAGGGTCAGCTGTTCCTCATCTAGTGGTAATCAGTTGTCAACATTCCTTTGGATGAGATTGGGGTCTGCTGTTCAGCATAGTATAACCAGTCACTGTTCTCCCAATATGTTTATTGAGATGCATTTTGCCATCAACTCCTTGCTTTTAGAACACAGTTCAGTGGTATGTGACATGGAGTTGTGCATCTGTGACCACTGTCTTTTAAGACATTTTCATTGGGTCTAGAAAAAAATATCCTTTACATCTACAGCCAGGTCCTCAGCCTGGAAACCACCACTCGCCTTTCTGTCTGTGTGGCTTTTCCTAGTCCAGATTCATCATGTGACTAGCACCATAGGGTATGTGGTCTTTTGTGACTGGCCACACTGTAGAATTTATCAGGGCCTGTTTTTCATGACTGGATAGACTTCCATTGTAGTAAATGGCCACCCTTGGGCATCCATCTGTGCACTGGTAGGCACGTGGAATGTTTCTGTATTCGGATATTTTCGGTCATGTCATATGAACTAGCTTATATACGTTTTCATGTGGATTTTTAAATTTATCTCGGATATGTACCTCAGGGTGGACTAGCAGTTTATTTGGGAGCCCTGCATAACAGCTGGAGCAAAGGACGTTCAGCTGTTGCATGTCCACAGCCCTGCAGGCAGCTCATGAGGGTTTCTTATGGCTCTCTCTAAGGCTTGTTCATTGCTTTTTTTCAATTTCAGTTATCTGAGCAGGTGTAAGCAGCACATCACAGCTTTGGTCTGCGTCTCCCTGATAACTAATGGTTTGGGCAACTTTTCATGCGCTCACTAGCCCCTTACATAACTTCACTGGAAACGTCTATTGAAATCCTTCGTCCACTTTAAGTGGGGTTTTCCACCTTTTGGTGAGCCATTCTTTATCACATGTGATACGCATCTATTTTCTCTGACTTTGAGCTGTTTCCTCACTTACTTTACAGTATTCTTTGAGACATAAGGATTTTTAGTTTTAGTAAAGTTTGATTTGTTGATTTTTTTCTTTTGCTGCTTATTTTGGGGGGCTGTATCTAAGACACTGTTGCCTGTCCCCACATAAGTTTGATTAGCTATCTGCACCATGCTCTCTCTCTGGAGATTGTCCACCACTCGCCATGCTCCCTGTCCTTAACCCAACCTGCTTTTCCTCACTGTGGTTGCCAGCATGGACTACAGTAAACATCACTGGCTTCCTGCTCACAACACCCTTCACACAGGAACAGGCATGCCCTCAATACATTCGAAGTTCGCTTTTATTCTTGGCTGGATGCTCAGTGTCTAGATCTGAGCCTAGCTTGTGTCAGGTACATACCACAGCTGAGGGGACCAGAGCCAATGGCAAGGCAGCCGGCCCAAAGGCAGGACAGTGACAGCTCCCAGCCCACCCATGGGGCAAGGGAACAGGGCAGCTGGGACTTGTGGGGACATTGGAAGATGAAAGACCAAACCAGACTCAAAGCAAACACAGACCAGATGTCCAAGGAGAACTTGGTAAGAGGAAACAAAGAGCAGAGCGTCCCCATGGAAGACAGCAATATCCCCGATGTGTTGGGTAATTTATCTGTTCAGTCTGTCTGCATTTGAGGTATCCAGGTACTTGGTTCAGCAGTACTTAGGGTGTGCTGGTAGGGGTCAGTTTGCATAAGACCAGTGGTTGAAAGGTAGTGGATCAGTTTGGACTGCTGTAATGGAATCGTAAAGACTGGCTAACTGATAAGAAAAATATATTTCCCAAATGCCTTAATCCTCCTCCTAGACGTAGAGCAAGCAGCCTAGCCATTGACCTACTCCAAAAGGACTCAGGTCCCGTCCCAGCAGGTGCCTTCTTAGGAATGAACCATCTCCTCGATGCCTCACAAAGTCCCATCCAAATACCGGCTCATTGGTGATCAGATTTCATCACATGACTTTGGGGGCACCCAACACAAACACCCCCTTCCTAACATAACAGACCTTTTAATGCAGATGGATTTCCTGGTGTGATGGGGCTCCTCCAATCCAGGGGAGGCCTGAGAGATACCCCAGGATTGAGCAGTGGAAACTAGCCCTCTCTGCCTGGATGCACAGACCATTCACTGTTCTGGGATAGAGGCTTACCTAGCTCCAACCACCCATGCTGCTGGTTCTCAGGCCTGTTCATGTATGTCTAGAACTTGGGCCTCCAGCTCCTGAGTCACCAAATAGTAGAATCGCTCAGCCCCCGAGAATTGTGAGACAATTTCTCTCTCCCTAACCCTCCTTCCTGTCCTCTCTCCCCGAGTTCTGTTGGAGAATTCCAGCGTACCTGGCAGACCTGTATGATCCATGGTCAGTGGGACATAGTATCACTGAACAGATACAGTACAGCATTTTTCTTCTGAATGAAAAGTAACTTACAGAAGGATTTTGGGTGATTCCTTTGGTGAGGGGTGAAGAGCCATGGCAAGCAGTTTGATTGACACTTCCTCACTGACTCTGTCCCCACTGTGACCCACTACTGCACAGTCACCAACCTAAATGGAGCCCTGTAAGGTGCAAAGCTAAACAAAGCTCCCGGCTATTGGACCTGGAGACACGAGGCCCAGCACAGGCCTCACCGGTGCACAGAACACATTTCATCACCCTGAATGTACATGTGACCGTGCTAGAGGGTGCTGTTCACTGTGCCCTGGGCTCATTGTGTGTTGGGAGCCCAGTTTGGCTCTCAGACTCAGGCAGGTTCCCCTGAGTTCACTGTCTCCTGAGCTCACTCAGCCTCTAGTCAGTCAAAGCGTCTCATCTCAGAGACTCCAGGATATTGGGATGATTTGGCTGGGAGGCTCGGTGTGGGCCTTGTACAGTTATGGTCTCTCCCTGTCCCCAAAAATATCCTCGGGGTTCTCCTCTGTGTCCCTGGTGCTCACCAAGGCAGTGTGACCTCCCATCACAAGGAGGTGTGTCCCCAGGAGCTGGTCCCCACCCCTGGAGTCATAAAGGTGAGTTCAGCCAGGTGCACCTGGCTACCTCCTATACCCGCTGCTCAGTTTGGTCCTGTCATAGAGACTTCCGCTGTGGAACAAGCCACACACTGAGCTGCTAGAAAGAAAACAGGAGTCCCCAGTGGGCTGGGCTTTGCCTTTGCTTTGTTCATGGCCACTTTGGTTCTGGTTCTCACCAGGGTGGCCAGCAGGGCTGTGAGAGCCTGTAGGGCTCCCCATTCCCTTCCCTTCTGCCAGTCTTTCCTCCCAGTTCTCCCCTCAGCAGCCGGGCCAGAAAAGGTCCCTATAAATATCTTATTCCAAACAGGTTATCACCTCAGACATCAGGGCTTTCTTCTCAAGACTTCACATGCTGTGAATACCCAAACATTTTGAAAGCGAAAAGCAGGAAGGCTGCATTTTCTCTGAGCTGCTTGGCCCTAGCACATCGTCATCAAGGCCAGCGCTGAACAGGGGTCTTGCCTTCCTTGAAGGGAAGGTGGTGGCCTGGCATGGGCTCTGGATGGATTTCCTGCCTCTGTGTTTACCTGTGTTAGCCAGGTGCAGCCTCCACAAATGGGGACTGAAGCATGTGTCTCAGGCTAGCACAGTGCCCAAACGCCTACCAGGAAGCCCACCAGGTCTGAGGCCACTTGGCTCCGGTGAGTCACCGGACTTCCCTCTCATCCTTTTCCTCTTGGGAAGCGGCAACAGCTTGTATAATTCCTAGCACTGCTGCCAGGTTTCAGCTGATGAAATTGGGACCTAAGAGTGCGTGGCGCACAGTAACTGCTCAGTGTATGCACACCTCTAGTATTCCAGTCCGGTGTGGTCTGTGCCACAGCTCTACTTCCCACAATACAGCAAATGTGTGGGGCTTTTCAGTGTCTAGAAGAAAAAGTCTCAAAGAAGAGGCGAGACCACACTAGAGTCTTTAAGAATGCATTGGTCAAACAGAAATGGAGACCAGAGTTAGTACAAGAGGACACAGGCTGTCTACGGAACAGGCATGGACCCCACATGACTGACCGGTGGAGGCAGCAGGTAGGAGGGGCCCCAGAGCCAGCTGGTGGATGCCAGCAATCCAATCTCTATTGTGTGCTAAGGGCCACCAAAATGGGGAGAATGCAAAAACCACAAGCTCTTCAGCCCTATGGCTACAGCTCAGAGCTAGCAGGTCGGAATGGAAGCCCGAGTGCAGCAGGTTTCTGGAAACTCAGTGAGAAGCCCAACCTTAGCCTAGGAACACTGGCAGCTGATCACTGCTGTGTGAGGCAGAGTCGGTCTTAAGGGACTGACCCTAGATAGGTTGACCAGGCTCCAGTGGATGGACGCATACCAAGGGACATTTGGGGACAGAAACTTGGCTCAATGTGCCTTAACACAGATAACAGAATGCATGAAATTTGGTTTGAGGGGATACAGGAAGGGAGGGGTATAGATCAGGGATGTATTATATGAAATGCACAAAAATTCAGTAATTTTTTAAAATAAAAAATGTAATTTCCTTTAGCTGAGCTTCAAAGACAAACCCCAGTGTACCTCTCACGGTGAACCATGGTGTGTTACAGGGTTTCAACTTGGACGACTCTGTCTCTACACACCCCTGCCCACCATGTCCCACTCACGCTGTTCGGTGACCACCTTCCAGCTGACTATTTTGGGAGTGGCTCCTGCCCTGGGAAGCCACCTGGGCACTGACTGAGTTCAGTGTCCTCACTGCAGAATTTGAAGCAATCATTTTAACTTTTCCCCCAAAATTATCCAATAGCATTTTCCAATCATCTAAAATTCAACATTTAATGTTATTTCATCTTTTCTGCTTACAAAGTGCACATACGTATTCAATGTTAGAAGGTAGTGTGTTCCAACAGAGGAAGCCCAAGGGGCTTTAAAATGGACTTTTATGAAATGTCTGTGATCTTCCCCACAAATGAAAGACAAATGATAAACTTGAGAGATGGTATTTTAAAAACTTTGTATTCAATTATTCACACCAAAGAAGATCCATTAAAATTATGAACATTTCTAAATATATTTCATGTATCATACATATATATATACTTTATATGTATAATTACATATCGACAAAAGATTTCTTGCTGCTTTAAGCATGTAAGTAAAACAAAGATAGATTCTGCAATATACCACCCATATATGCGTATACACTGGCTGTTTGAATTATGAATTTATTTACACCTTGTCTAGTTATAATAAATGATTACTGTTGTATTATTACAAACAGAACAGTAAAGGGGCTTTTAAATACAAAGACTGCAAATGAACACATGAAAAAATTACACACATGTACAATATTTATAATTTATAAATGCAAAGTTAAGACTTCTTTAAATTATTGCACTTGCGCATTTTACAAATATTTTAATGTCATACATATAAAATCATTTCTTTTTGGAATATACTAACTCCTCAGCTATAATAAAGTTGGGTGTTGTTAATGTGAAATTCTTTCTTTCCCTCCAAAGGAGAAGCCTGTTAAGGCTTGGGCTACAGACCCATTGGCTACGGATCAGTTTCTCAGGAGTGCTGTTTGCAAGTGACCTGCGTCCTGCTCCAGCAGGTTCTGTCACCAGCGACCGGAGGGGCCTTGGCTGGGTGTGGATCTAGGATCTCGTTCACTCCTACATTCAGGAAGAGAAAGTCGCCTCTTCTCGGAAAGAATGAAGATGCCGCATTTGGATAGTTTGCTAAGTGTTTCACAGTGTTCTGGCAAGCACATGATTTTAAACAGGGAAGGGGCACTGTAGAGAAAGTCTGTGCGGAAAAATTCACTGCCTGCAGTCTGCACAGTAAATGAGCATCTAGCACGTACACGTACGACAGATCGTGTGGAAAACAACGTGCCCACACTCATTTATATTCACTATTCTGGATACAGCGTGGACTGGGGACGGGGCAACCGCATCAGAATGAAGGTGACGATGCTTGAGATACAGTGGTGTTTGGATGAGCTGGAGTACTGAACGATACCTTTGGAGATTTGATTTACAATAGGGATAAAAACTTTCCACTTAAACACCTGCAAATGTACAGTGGCTGGGGATTAACACGCACAGAAGTGTAGGAACTGACCTACATGGCAAACTCTGGATCTGGCCCGTTGCCCCCACACTGCTCTCCACCACCGAGCTGGGAAGAGAAACACCGGGTGACTGGGGCGGTGTTTCTTTGGGTTTTAGATGTTTTTCTTAGGAGACATTCCTGCCCTCCCTTGTTCCATCCTTCTCATGGGCCACAGGAACACCTCTGACCTCTTTTCTTCCTCTTGACCTCTTTTTATCATCCTATAAAATGGCTTAAATACTTTAGATACATCAAACTATACAGCTCTTTTTATTATTTTGAAGACAAAATGTATATATGTGCTGGGTATCACTAATTCAAACTCAGCATACATGAAGCCAGCCAGATGGACACCTGAATAAATACTTGCATGTGGAAATATTAATTGCCATGCACAGACACGTGTGGGAAAGCCATGGCTGACAGCAGCTTCAGCTAACTAAAATTTCACAACGATTGTCAAGCCAGACTGGCACTTGTACTGAGTCCGCCGAAGAGACGGGGTGCCAGTCTTCAAAGAATCTAAAGAATCATACCACGGATAAGATCCGCAGACCACGGAGGAGACAGAGGTGGGAACTACACAGAGGAGGACTTTCAGAATCAAAATCATGCTATGGAGCAGAAACCCAACGGAGCCCTGTCATTCCCCAGAGCCAGTTCTCACATGTTCCTGCAGAGCAAGAGAATCCCAGCAGCACGTTGCAGGGAGGCGATGACAGGATAGGCTGGCCAGGAAGGAGCCCCTTCAGACACTTCCCCACGTGCTCAGGCAAGAAAAGCAAAGTGAAGAGTTCATAGGTGGAGGAGAAAAAGCTCAGTCTTTAAAATAAAGGCACAGGCCGAGGCATGGTGAGTGGTTTAGTCCTGTTAAAGCTCAAACCTTGATTTAGAGTTCAGAAAAATGTGAGACTCCAACCTAAACCTATTAAAATCCAGGTCCCTAAGGATGTATGTGGAAACGTATGCTACCTAATGCGAAATAAACATCGGAAAGGCAAAATGCACCCAGCTTGTGCGAAATCCAAAGTGTAAATGCTAAAAGGGGGAGACTGCGCTGAGCAAACCTAGCTTCAAATTTGTGTTTTTTGCTGCGGTGGAGTCGCGTCACTTGGCACATCAGGTGCCGGTGACCAGCACATCCTTCAAACTGGAGGGGAGCCAGGAACAGGAACGATGACGGGGTCTAGAATTTCAACCGGCCTCTCCCCGCACTGGTCTCCCAAGCTTCTTAGACGTGAGCTGGGGAGCGTAGGGAGGGGCGGCTTTGCAGGTCTGACTTCCTTCCCTTTTCCCTGCGGATCGGACTGATTCACAGAGTCAACTACTCATTCACAACTAACTGATGTCTACAGATTTCACTTCACGGCCCAACTTCAATACCTCAGGCTGGTGCTGCCCCTGCATTTCCACTTCCAAGAGCATTTCCAGTTAAAAATGTGCTCAGGTGTCTGGAAAGAAAATGAATTGCTGTGACCATAAAACTTGTGAATTACAAATGGGCATAAATCATGTTATGTCTGTAAACATTCTATCCGATTCACTGTTAGTCACTAAGTCTGCAATGGATGGGTAAAATCTGGCTTAACATAAAGTTTACCTTGGTGAGAAGTCTCTAGGTTTTGGTAATAGAAGGCGTCTGCTCAGACTTCACACTGACCTTTCGAGAAAAAGACGAGATGGAACTCAAAACATGTTTGCCAAGACACAAAAGCACTCCTGACTCTGTGTATTCCAAGTCAAACTATTAACTGTGTACACCACATTCCAGCATCTTCCATGTGGGACACTTCCTAATTGAGTCTGATACGTGGTCAAAGCAATGTTAACAGGTTCCACCAGCAGAGACTTTATCCAAACTCTGCTTCTATGGCGATAATGTCTCACAGGAATCTGATCAATCAATAAATCCCTAACAGACTCCTTTGGGAAACTATTCAAGGTAAAGGTCATGTAATAAGATATTCTGGGATATGTCAAATTAAGAGAAGTTTCTTAGCATTTTTATCACAACAGCAACCTTGCAATGCTAAAGGAGTCACGAGATTCTCCCTCCTCACATAATCCCCCCTCCCCAGCAATGGGGGCCATGTGTACCTTCAAAATCCCCATAATTAACAACTGTCTCAAAAGATGCTTCTCTTCCAGCGACTCAGTCTCCAAGGTAGGACGGGTGACTAATCAGCTTCCAGGATTCAAGCCACTTTTGGAGGTGTCCAATTCCACTTCAGCCTTCTGCCTGTGAATGTGCTCACACCAGAAGTGACACGTCACCCACGTCCTGGCTGAACTGACATGTGTCCCAACATGGAGAACCTCTGATTCTGATCATCGGGTAACTTATTTTACATGAACACATGTTCCTTTCTCTCTCTCCTTTTTCTTGTATGTGTATGTGCATCATACACAGACATGTCTACACTCACATGTATGTGTGTGTACAGACCTATTACAGCACTTATCTCTCATGTTACAGGGGGAAAAAAACGGACTGGATTTTGCAAAAGTCAAGCTCGTGTGAGCAGTGATGTGTACAAATACTAGGTGTAGAAGTATAGGTCAAAAATTCACTTTATAGCGACACTGAATGTTCCTGCCACAGACTGGTAAATGAGCCACTTGCTTTGGTCTGACTTCTTGAGACATTCGCTCAAGTGAGAGAGAACCAGGCACGGGTTCGGATATCTCCGTTCTGCATGCCACTGTCCTGAAGACACCTCTGGCATGGAGCTGTGACAGCCTCACACCTCTGTGGGAGGGGGCCCATGGGGTCCTCTGGTGGCTTTTCCAAACAATCACTTTGCACAGTACTAGTCACCAGAAAGTAACGTAAGAGAGCCATCCATACCCAGGGCTCCGACACATCAAGGCCAGACCTGGCTGGGCAAAGGGAGGCTCCAGGAGACAGACTATGCTCTATCTGCTCTGAAGAGAGCCCAGCAATGTGGTGAAGGGACTTCTAGAATAATTGTTCATTTTGAATGTGACTAATATTCTGCTGTGACACAGTGAAAATATAAAAGACTCATTCTTAAAAATTCACGTTTTACATTCACAAGATTTGTTTGTTGGAAAAATTTCTATGTCTTTTATTTTGTTCTTTATGCAAAGGGTTGGTAAAGATGCCACGGCTACCATAAGGAAGAGTGTGTTTTCAATCTGTGAAGTGAGGTCGTAGTTCTGAGATTCCTGGGGCATAAGTACCCTGTGTCGCCTCCAGAAAGGACCGAGGTCGGTTCCCTCCAGAGCTAAACTGACTCACATACTTGTTCCTGGATACATGGAAAGCACACACCTCCAATCTGCCTAATGCCAAGACGCTCTGGAAGGAGACCTGGCTCTCGCTTGTTACTCTGTAACCTTCATGACACATCGGAGGCTGTGAGCTACAATTCAAGCTAATTACAAGGACATCACACAGGAGCATTCACAACAGCAACGTGTATCCTATTTATAACGCACACCACCAAAGTCCCACTGTTGGTAACGGTGAAGCATAGTACCGTGTAGTGCCATTCACACCCTCAGGGAAGGAGGCAGCTGAGCTCCCCTCACATGGTCTCTGTCCACCTCCGCCAAGGCCTGTGCAGTGCTGGCCCGTCAGCAGAGAGCATTCACAAGCCAGGGGAGCCGCTGGCCCAGCTCTGTTTGCACATGGGGAGGCCCAGGTTGCTCCATATCCTCCGAGAGTGCAACAGGCCTGGGAGGAAGTCACCTGCTTCCCATGTGCATGTGATGGTACCTTCTGGGGAGGGTCTGCACCCGTTATCAGGTGTAGGTCCCCCCTTGAAAATAAAAAAAACAAAGTCAAAGAAGCAGATGGAAGTCAGCTGCTGGGCAGGACGAGCCGTCGGGATCAGTCATCAACCTTCAGGGGCAGCTTCTCTGACGTCCCTTGGGCAGGCGCAGGGGCTGAGAGCCACAATGCACTCTCCTCCCCTCGGATCACCTTCTCCCACTGACTGAGATTATCCCTGGGAACAAAAGACACGGTCACAGATGACATTCCAACAGATTCACTTTCAAGACTTGGCACATCGGCAGTGCGGCCCGACCGAGCATGGCCTTACTATGGTGCCGCTCCGATGCCGGCCGTGGCTGGAATGGGGCAGCCGGGCAGGGTGGTGCCAGGTGCCCTCAGGAATGAACCACAGTGCCACCAGAGTTCTGGGCACCTTGTTCCACTGGCTCTAGGCTGCAGGGACAGAACCATTCTGGAGCCTTGGCCTGACTCCCCCATCAGTGGTAAGGACACGGTCAGCAGGGAATGCACCCAGGGCTCCCTGCTGGAGCTGCGCAGGACAAGGGGAAGCCAGGGGTGCCATGGTGGGGTGCGGTGAGATAAAGAGGTCAGTGAACGCTTCCTCAGCACACCTCCATCCTTGATCTGAACACTGTCATCCATAAGACATCTCACACGGCCCCTGGCACTGACCTGACATGCCCTGCTACAGACACTGTGCTGTCCTCCCTCCAATGGCAGCTGCCTTTCTCCTCCTGCCCTGAGCTTTCTCTCTCCTTGCCCTTATCTCCAGCACCACAGGCACGTGACCTTGCAAGTCTGCAACTGTAACCACTGTGGGACCAACATCTCACGCTCTAGGCCTGGCTGGCTCTTCACACCTCCTTCCTTAGACCTTGCCATCTTTTATACAAAGTCAATGTCAGAAGGGAATTTTGACGTTGGCAAGCACAACATCAAATTTATACATGGCACTACTTAAAAAGTCTTCCCCTAATTTTCTTTTATTAGCAAGCATGCCAACACACCTTTGGAGAACAAATAGTCCTAAAATACAACTTTAAGAGAGTAAAACTTTAACTTGTACCATAACAGCAGGCATCATTTTACCAGATCTTAGAGATTTTCTGATGTATTGGCAAAAGATCAACAGTAATTTTGGTATATTTCCTTGATCATCAATGACACATGCAGAATATTTTAAAACAAAAATGGTCTTTAGGAAGTTACGTGGGCCAAGCAAGCACAGAGAAGTAGGGACTCACCGAAGCTGCCCAAACAGCCGACGACCACATTTGCCAGGCTGTAGGTGTCAGGAGGCTCAGCAGTCCTCCCTGGGCTTGAGGACCACAGCAGCCACGTGCCCTGCTGGCTTCTATCACCCACCACAACACACTACACTGGATAGGAAAGGAGGTTTTTTTGCTTTTACTTAGGATTGCTAAAGTACAGGCCTAGATTTGAACTGATGTACCAGCTACCTTTTAACATGTGTGCACTTGTACAAGATTTGGGAAGCCAGCTCTTGTCTACACCAGCCATCCTGACTTAGCCCCTGCAGGTTAAATTACAGAATTCCTCACTGATTCTAGCCATACATGGAAATTTGACAAGATGGGCCGGGTGCTGCACTGTCCAAGACAGGATGGAAGAGAGGCTGTCTAGCAAACAGGAAAACACGTCTTCAAAATGTTCTGGCTTGTCAGTTCTGTTTGGTGTTTCAAAAAGTAGCCCATTAGGCAGAGAGAGTAGGGGTGTGTCAAGTTTGGGTTTCACTTAAAACGCTCTGGCTAATTGTCTGCCTTCTTTCTGTGGGGTCCCTTCCAGCTGCCCAGTCTGGGCACGGCTGAGCAGTGAGAAAGAGCCCTGGGAACCACTGTCCCCCAGAGTACTGTCACCTCCTGTTTTCCAAGAAGTTCCCAGGGAACTCGTCAGGAAATCAGAAACTTTACAAGTGTCATTGTTCTTAACTAAGTGAGGGAAGGGTGGGGAGAAAGCACCTGGAGCAGGTGCCAGGCGGAGGACAAGCTCCCTAAGAGGACGGGTGTCATACGAGTCTTCTTTCCTTCCACTTACCGGATGTGCTGTGATCTAAGCTGAGCCCCTTTCCTGACAAACACCTGGGCAGAGGGCACCACCCTGTGCTCCTGCCCACCCCCGGGGGGGGTCCTCTGTGTGGTTCCTCTTTCTCTCTTCTGGAGACTGAGTATCTTTATGGTAAACTTTCTTCACATGCATCTATGTATGTCAGTGCAAGAAACCTGTGGTGGCTATGAGATTTGTAACAGCAGAAGGTACATTTCTGCATTCTGGGGCCACACTGGGTATCGCAGGCTACAGGGTACTGCCTGCCAGGGGTCCAGGACCCAGGCCTGGTCAGCACAGACATGACACTCACAGATTGAGAACTGAGCCACTTACAGGAAGAGCCACACTGACTTCAGAGAGAGACTCCTGGTTCCTGGCTCAAAGCACAGATGAGATCTCCTCTGAGGCGTATCTGTGTCTCAACACACAGCCCTCTAGCTCAGCTGGACAGCTGACCTCTGATCCTGGCCCATGACATGGGCTAGCAGGACCATTTGACCTGTCAGTGCTGCAGAGTAGGCTGCCTGAGCAAAGGGTGTGCACTGAGATTTGTCTCTGATGGGAACTAAACAAAGGGGGTATGTGGTCCCTGGCAGGGCCAGTCAACTGGGAACCCCCAAGACCCCCAAGTGGGACAAGCTGATACCAAGGCAAACACACAGGTTCCAAATCTGGATGTTCACTGTAAGCTGTGAATAAAACACTCACAGTCTGATGGAGATAGAAACTCCATGCAAGGTCTGAGCTGGCTTTGAAGCTCACACTTGGAGCTGTGTACCTACCTGCAGGCCTTCAGCAGAGGCTCGGTGGGTGGGAGGATCTGGGTCAGGGTGGTGTAGCACGGAATGGCAACTGCATTGTAGAACCCAAGCTGCCACAAGAAAGTCAGGGACACAAAACAAAATCGCCGTTAGTGGCTGTGGATGCCTCTCACCCTTGAGCTTCTCAAGTCTAACTGTAAAGTTAGTGCTCTTGTCATGTCAAATGTGTTTATGTGGGCCCGAAGAGTTGAATGGTGGACAATTAAGATGAATCCCAGAGAGAAGACACAGAAGTCTAAAACATACTAGAAAAGCTAATACCCACGGGCATCTAAAAGCTCAAGTTAAACAAGATTGTACCTGCACATCCATCAAGCTCTAATTCAAAGGCCTGCTGAGGTGGTGGGTTAATTTAGCAACATTTAAATAAGTTTTAGTAGCTGTTTTAACAAGGTTTAATAAGTCATGTCACCTCAGCTTGGTCTAATTAAGGCCAGATGTGGGGGATTGAAGTCTGTGAATAGACAGCATGGTGTAGCCACCTGTACCTGCCCTGGACTGGGCGCTGCAGGAGAACTGGCCAGCAGACGGCTCAAGGGCAGCAGAGCTCTGCAGGTCCCTCAGCTCACTATATGAGCTTAACCACGTCTGTAAAAACTTAAACTTCCCTGAGATGCACAAAAGACCAGAAGCAGTTCCACATGGTTCCTCTCTCCGTCTCCTGCTGCAGCAGTTACCGAGGTCTTTATACCGCAGCAATGCTCCTGCATGTCTACTTTGAACTTTTTTGGAAATAAGTTTGAGAGATGGTGTCTTACCACGCAGCCAGGGCAGGCTTGGAACTCTCCAGCCTCCTGCAGCAGGCTCCCGAGTGCTGGGATTGGGCATGAACCACCACACTGAGCTCCGCTTTAATTATATAGTTCATACAGAGATTTTCTTATTTTAAATTTCAGCACATGTCACAGGGCTAGACTATCCTAAGAAAAAGATTACTTATTTGAAAACAGGGTGCTTCATTACTATGACACGGATAATGTCATAGTAATCAATTTAGAATTTAGAATAGTTGGTAAAAATAAAATATTTGCTGATCAAAGAGATATTTAAAACTCTTCCATGCCAAAAAGGAGTTAATTTTTTTTTGGTAAAACTAAATCTTTTTTAAAATGAT
>NW_008340118.1:1487738-1547895 GCF_000622305.1 Nannospalax galili | reverse complement strand
TTAAATTTCAGCACATGTCACAGGGCTAGACTATCCTAAGAAAAAGATTACTTATTTGAAAACAGGGTGCTTCATTACTATGACACGGATAATGTCATAGTAATCAATTTAGAATTTAGAATAGTTGGTAAAAATAAAATATTTGCTGATCACAGAGATATTTAAAACTCTTCCATGCCAAAAGGAGTTAATTTTTTTTTGGTAAAACTAAATCTGTTTTAAAATGAAATATTCTTCTGATTAAAAACCCTAAAACAGAACCCTAAGGCAGAAATTTCTAACAACACTAAAATGGAACTACAAATAGAACCTGTATGAGAATCACTGCCCTCAACACTCTGCTGGGGTGACTGTTTAAACTATTTTGGAAAGAAACCATTAGATCTCTTTCTTAAACAATATGACAAGGTAAATTCCAAATCAACTGACAAAGAAATGTAAAACGGAAACAGAAGAGCACATGAAAGGGGTGAGGCAGCGTATGTTATTTCAGTGGGAAAGGACTTTTAGAATTTCACACAAATGCAGACGCAGAGAGGAAAAACCAAGAGTGAGCTGTGAGCCTGCTGTTTAGAAAGTCGTGTAAACAGTGTTAAAACCACCAAGTTTACACAGATAGAACACAGACAGACAAGGCATGTAAATGGCATGTGCAGTGTGTCATGGAAAGTGAATGTGTCACGAAATGAGCCGGCGTCCAGACTGGACCTTTTGCCAGAGGTGATGCCAGACAAGCACTGAGCCTGGACGGTCTGCCGACGCCCTGTGTACTGTAGGACGGTCGAGGCTTTTGTATAAATTAACTTTGAATGAAGTAGGAACTTTTGAAAGCCTTTCCAGGACCACTACCCTGGGTTTCTGGAGTTTGCTAAGCTGATTCTGTATGAGTCTGTCCACAGCTACCTTCCTTCTTATGTCCTGGGAAGAACCGTAGTTACAGGACACCAGCTGAGGAAAGCTTCCCACACAGACGTGCACGCACAAGGCACATCAGAAATGAGCACAAATGTTGTAGGAGGTCCTGGAAACACAGTGTCCATTTATGTGGAGACAAAACTGAAAACATCCTAGAATACTGAAAATGACTTGCCAGAAAGTAGCCCTAAATCAGAATCGGTAATGCTGTTCTCCAGAAACAGATGGTTGTACAACCATTGACAAAGTATTTTCTGCTTGTTAAAATGTCATTGATTCAAATTCATCTCTTGCCTGGAACTTAGGTCCATGAAGGACGCCTGTTTAGAGCAATGCCATCTACAAAGGACCCAGGTGACAGAGGTTGTGGGTCTTGGGCATGAGATCCAGCAAGGACTTCTGGGTCCCATCAGGAACACTAATCCTTCCATCAGACAGCCTGAGGCTTGGTGTTCTGGCCCTTAAAGCTTGGTGAAAACACAAGCCTCCTGAGGCTGCTTTTCCACTAGTGCAGGCAAGATTCCTGTGTCTCAAAGTGTGCAGGCTCATGAGTGAGCCACGGATGATTCAAGGCTAAGGGCTATGCCTTCCCAGTTCTCAGCTCCTGCACATAAACTGCTAAAGCTCTTCATCCGACAGCCACCCCGAACTCATGACGCCCTGTGCCCAAACACATCGCGGGACGGCGCGTGCTGCCACTCATGTGAGATTTCAGAACCACGTTCGGCAGCGATCAGGCTAGTTCATACCTGCCCTTGTGGGACTTCATCCCTCTTGTCTCTGTCCATCATGGGGATGGGCTGTATCCCCAGTTTCTTCATTTCATCACCCTAAAGTAGATGAAAGGAATTATTCTCTTAGTTTCCAGATAATTATACAGGGTATTAGTGAGTTTTCCCCTTTACACATTCATTTTCTTTAAAACAAATGCTTCACGTCCCAAGAGGCATTTACAGTGGTGGCGCTCTTCTGTCACTGTGTAGTAGTGCACTGGGGTTGTAAACACCCAGCTGTCCCTCTGGTACTGTGAGGCATGGTGGTGGGGGGCAAGACAAATATACAGAGGTCCCCAGCCCACCCTCACTTCCTTTCCTTTCTTTCCTTTGTGTAGAAATGGGTGAAACTTGGCCTTAGGGTTTCGGACGGAAGATGGAGGGGCACTGTTCCTGAACCATCAGTGAGGGTCCATGACAACCCATACCGCAGCACCACATCTGTGCTGTGGGTGATAATACCGTTAGCAGACTTCCTGAATGTGAGGCTCAGGACAAGCAGCTTGGAAATAGGATTTCAGTTAATCATCTAGAAATGGTGCAGGATGGAAACATCCCCACTTGCAGCTCTCACAAAGGATCTTGCTTTTTATCTGTTAAAGCTTTAGTCAAGTGTTCTTTCTGCTTCACAGTTTTTACAAACCCCAGCTTTCCTCATGTCTTCAGTCCTTTAGGAATTTCGATGATGTCCCTTCCCGAAATCACAACTCTCGACGGAAGTCTTCCAGGGTTTGTTAGAGTCAGAGATAAATTTCTATACCCCTCAACTTCCACACCCTAATCCTCATCCTATAGCACCAGGTAGCTGAGGGTGGCCTCTCCTTCACCCCATCACTTAGGATAAAAATTGGAGCTTATCGGAAGTTCCCTTCTCTATCCAAATGAGTGACGGCCATGAACCCCCTTGTTCATAAAGACTTTACGCATCCAAAGAGGAAACAGACTTTTAGATAAATGATGTCAGTGTGTACTTAGAGCGAGGGTTAACGGTGAAAAAGAAACCCGCCCAATGACACAGACAGACACTTCCAGTGGCTTTCAGAGACTGGGTTGCTGGCAGAGCAGGAGGTGTGGGGATCTGAACCCTGAGCTTGTGATTTTGGATTCTGTCACAACAGTGGCAGAGGATCTGAAGTTGGTGGTGCCAGAGCCGCGTGCTGGAATGCTCTGAGGCCACAGGACCAAAGACCACAGGCCTCTTGCCGTTCACTTTTGAGAGGCTCAGACCGGGGGTGCTGGGGGAGCTGCGGTGACCCGGCATGAAGCAGGGGTGTATGGGGAGGGGAGGAGACACTGGACTTCAGGGGTTCAGATTAACTGGCAGAACGTGGAGCATGAGTCCTGCAGACTGCTGACACGTGTGCTCGTGGACTCAATAATGAATGAGAAGTAATACCAAGGGGATCTGCACATTTCTGTCACATCTCCGTAATGTTTAGAATTTAAATGTAGCTGGTAAAGTATGAAACGCACTGCCTGTAAAACTGTGAAACAAAGGTGCAGTCTTCTCAGGGAGAACTTATGAGATGCCCTGTAGGCTGCACCAAGCTGACTGTGGAAATGAGGTTATTATGCAGCTGAAACCAGTGTATCTCAGTCGCTTTCATTAACTGAGCCTGCTGAGTTCTGATACGCAATGACAAGACAGTCCCACCAAGGTGCCAAAGTGCATGTGTGCCATGTAGGCAGTGCCCCAGAGCACCCCCACAGTGTGCTCTGACATGTGCTCAATCATCAGCCACAGAACTCTCTGCCCACCACATTTTCAATTATCTTTTCAGTTGGATGCAGAGAACCCAAAGGGCTTACAGGTCTTGACCAAACACACGTTACTAATGCTTAGACACTTTCCAGGAGGACGTTAGCAGAAGTGTCTACACCCTGCTCAGGAGTAGAGGATTAGAATGCTACACACGGTCTGCAGCATAGGAAACTGGAGGCGAGCTGGCCAGAGGAGACACTGACAAACTCTCAGGACTGAGGTGCAGAGGGGTAACTCTCCCCAGCTCCTCACTGCCCACTGCTGACATATATAGCCCAGGGCTTCAGGGCCCACTGTGTCCAGAGCACATCTAAAGCAAAACCCAGTAATGCCTACCAAATGGATAAGGTTGGCTATCAGGTAAGGAAAGTTGGCACACCAATACTCAGTGAACAGGACCCGTAACTCCTTCGGCCGAGATCAGAGAATTTGCACAGATAGACAAGTGAAATGTAACACAGAAGTTCTCACTTTATGTCAACATAACTGTTGAATTCATCATCCTGTGTGATGGACCACAGTTTACCAAAGTAACTCCCAACATGACCAAATAAGATGCTAGGTAAATTACCCGCATATTTTATTCCTGCTGAATACTTTCCCATTCCTTGACAATATCTAAAAATGTAAGAGGACATACCTCAGCCCAGAATTCTGCATAGATATCATTTGCCGTCAGCTGTGTAACTGGCCATAGTTTTGTCACAGAACAAAGATCACAAGCAGTCATCATCAACCCAATCACGCGGTCTCTAGAAGACAAAGAGAACTGGTGAGCGGAGCATTTGAGTATTTCCAATGGGTCTGCAGGGACTGAGTCTCCAGGAGTGACATTTGCCTGTGTGTCCTTTCCTGATGGGAGAGAGCATTGACACAGAGCCCGGTCACAGGTAGAACAGCAAAATGGAACTAAAAGACAGTGTGGCTTTGACTGCAAACACAGCAGGCTCGTCTACCCTGAGTCCTCCTGGTACTCTACCCCCCTGGGCAGCGTCACCACTGAAAGCCAATACAACAGGACCATGCTCTGCTACCTTCCAAATTCCCTGGCACACCTCAGAGCTATGGGCCAGGCGCTCATTTTCACACAGCCCTGGAAGTTGGAGTGGGAGGACACCTGGAGAGAACATCTGTCCAACACTTTCACTCTGAAGTCTGAGGTGGGCAAAAATGATTGGCTTCTCAAGGGGAAGGCAGCATGACCAGGTCTGAGAAAGACCTGGGTGTGCGGTGGGCTTGCATGCCATGCACAGCATGATGGGACATTCTTCCCTAAGGCTCTGCCACTTGGCAAGAAGTCCTGTTCAAACTCATCCTCGGAATTCTCCCTTCAGCTGCTTGGCATTCAAAATTATGCACTCTGCGTCTGCCTCGCTATTTTTCTAAGCATAACTAAATCATTTCTCATAAAAAATAATAATTGCTTAAAAACTCAAAGAGACAGAGCCACAGTAATGTTGCTGGGTTTGGTTAGTGATATTTGATCCAGTAAAATGAAGAAAGGAATTTTAATATCCTGGCCTTAACTTTACTAAAGCAAATTGTATCATTTATATGGATAAATTAGCATCAGAGATACAAAATTATGTAGAAAGTGAGATGACATAATTTCCGACTCATGTAGTTAATGAGTCTGAGGGACACAGCCTCACTTCTGATCTATAGATCCTTCCATGGGGGTTGGGAGGGCTCACTCACCCCTGACCACAGGAGACAGTCTATCAGGAGCATCTGTCTGTCAAGGTGGCAGGGGGCTCTAACCTCGTGCTCTCCAAAGGTTCCTGACCACCTGGGAGACCGTGCTTTCTGTGAACCAATCCTTGATACCAACCAATTACAAATGCTGTTCTCCATAAGTCCACTCAACTAAGCCTTCCAATTTGGCTTTCCAAAAGGGTACATTCCAAGGGCCTAGCGCATCTCCCACAGGTGAGACTAGAGAATGGAAAAATGCTGGCTAAAGCAATGCATGGCCTCTGTAGCCCCAAGCAGGCCATACAGGAAGACTCGGGCAGCTTACAGTGACCAGGGGAATGTGGGATTCCTCAGTGAAATGATTTGTGACTTGAAAGGTCAAATGTTTTTGAGTTTGAGCTTCTAAAGAAATAAGTATATTATTTCTTCCCTCAGTTGGTAAACTCATTTAAATAGATGTAGAATGTTAAAAAACAAAATGTTTACAAATAATTACTTCATAAAATTGAAATGCAATCTCATTCCATCTATATTCACCAAAACATTTATATGCTAAATAATATAATAAACTTTAATCTGAAAGGCTATTTCTCATTTCAGAAATCTGTAAAACAAAAGAAATGTTAGTGGCTCTGGGTATTGTAAAATATGGAAGCATTTTTCACTAGAAACATTTATATGTAACATGTTAATATGTGGATTAAAAATGTGACATTGTTACTGCTTAGATCTCATTGTCGAAATTACTTAGACAAAACAATGTAACAGTCATTTTACTGCTGACTGAACAAAGTAAACAGACTGGAAATTTGGCATGAAATCCTTTATTAACTATAATTACTTGGTTTTACTCTCACTTATAAATCAGTTAGATGGTCATGGCTGTTCAGAAATGTTAGAGCCAATGTTTCATTCTGTTCATGAATGGATGCAGACCCGCCTACCTCGGATCTGAATTGGGAGTAGTACATTGGGAGCAGCACCAGTATTAGGAATGGAGCGCATGCTGAAAGCACTCAGTATAACCTGCTGCAGCCCAGTCCCTGTAAACCACACCATGAGAGCAAACCAACAAGGGATCCAAACATCCCTAGTCCCTCAGGAAACTTCAGATGGTTTGGCTACATTTATTTGATCCAGCACATGGTAAAGGCCTGTGTATTCCAGGCAGTTCTAGAGTGCGAGCCTCTGCTCTCAGAGAACATTCCAGTAGGGAACAGCAGACGGCTCACAGAAGTTAGAAAGCTTTATGCAGCATCCAGGGCTGCCTGGAAATCTCAGGAGAGAGGAGCCCACAGCAGCTAGGCGTGTGCATGTAGGCAGAGGAAGCATACACACCCAGGAACAAGCTGAGTGAGGCCACAGAGGACAGACATGAAGCCTGGGCCAAGCCAGCAGCCGAATGTTCATCCCGGGTGAAGGAAGGTCACAGAGGCTTTTCCAAGAGGGAGGGGACAACTGAAGTGGCTTAGATGCCACATGACAGGATATACTGGGATGGATTTGATGGCACGTGATGGTGGAGCCCAGGGAACTTTATTAGGGTGCTGAGCCTACTTGTCTTGCTCCAGACAGCGTGTTTGCCATGAAGATGTCACCCGAGAGCTTAAGGAGGGCACAAAGCCCAGGGAACTTTATTAGGGTGCTGAGCCTACTTGTCTTGCTCCAGACAGCTTCGTGTTTGCCATGAAGATGTCACCCGAGAGCTTAAGGAGAGCACAAAGCCAGCTCTGAGGAGGTGAAATTAACAGAAGATCGAAGCTTGGCCTTGCAAACCAGAAAACAATGTGAACAGTATCGAGGACACTGCACGCAAAGCTCTCTGTGACCCTGAACTGTCAAGATGCCGATAATTCCCAAACTGACCCAGAGATGCCGCATCAACCCCATCAAAAGTCTCAGCTATTACTGCTTAAAAGACAGACAAAGGGCTGGAGAGATGGCTCAGCAGTTAAGAGCACTGGCTGCTCTTGCAGAGGACCCAGGTTCGATTCCCAGCACCTACATGGCAGTTTACAACCGTCTGTAACTCCAGTTCCAGGGGATCAGATGCCCTCTTCTGACCTCCATGGGCACTGCATGACAGGGGTGCACTCACATACAGGCAGGCAATACATAAAAGTAATAAAAATATGTTTTAAAAGACAAAGATGCAGATATGAGAGCGAGCAGCTGGGAAGAAGCACTGTACGCCAACAGCACGAAGAGGAACTTGGTCGGCGGGGGGCGGGGGGGTGTCACGTCTCCCACTGATGAGAGAGATAGATGGAGAATAAATACAAATCCAACATGTGAGAATCAAAAACATACGTCTGGAAATGAGAAAAATCTATAAAATAACCCATGCAATCTTATTTTAAAAAGCTACTGTGGACATAAACTAAAAAACGCAATTCTTGACTAGAAAATCACATAATGATTTTAGAAAAAAAACTACCCCCCCCCCCGTAAATAAGGCAATGTAACAATTCAACTCAAATATCAGCTAGGGACCTGGAAATGAGAAAAATCTATAAAATAACCCATGCAATCTTATTTTAAAAAGCTACTGTGGACATAAACTAAAAAACGCAATTCTTGACTAGAAAATCACATAATGATTTTAGAAAAAAAACTCCCCCCCCCCCCAGTAAATAAGGAAATGTAACAATTCAACTAAAATGTCAGCCTGGGTACTCATGGCAGGAAAAGTCTGCAGCAGAGCCCCCTTGGTTTGTAACCAGTCACGTGAGGGACATACTACCCACCCTCACTCTGAAATGGCAGGGATTGGGGGCGGGGCAGAAGGACAGGAAGCAGTAACAGCTGTGAATCAAGTGCTTAGGAGTGAACATTTAATCACATCATTTTTCCGTCAGCTTTAAGATTTTCATGAGTTGGGCATAATGGCACATGCCTTTGATCACAGCACTCCAGAGGCAGAGGCGGGTGGATCTCTGTGCATTCAGGGCCACCGTGGTCTACGTAGCAAGTTCCAGGCCAGCTGGGGCTACAGGGAGACCGTCTCGAAAAAAAAAAAAATTTCATATGAAACATTCAGAATATAGACTTACTAAGTGGCAATGTCCACGAAAATTTTTAAAGAATGTAAATGTCAGATAAAGTGCCGGAGAGAATGTGGAGAAGGGAATGCTTATTCAGTGCTGGCTGGATTGCAAACTTGTACAACTCCTATGGAAAACAATGTAGAGAACTCAAAACATGAAAAATGGACCTACCACATGACCCGGTTATACCACTCCTTGGCATGTACCCAAAGGACTCATCCTATTGTAGAGACACTTGTACAACCATGTTTATTGCTGCTCTTTTCACAATAGCTAAGAGATGGAAGCAACCTAAGTGTCCCTCAACTGTGGGGAATGAAAATGTGGTGTATTTACACAATGGAGTTCTACTCAGCAGTAAAGAAAGACAAAATCATGAAATCTGCAGGTAAATGGATGGAACTGTTATACTAAGTGAAGTAACACAGACTCAGAAAAACAAACGATGTCTGTTCTCCCTCCTTTGTGGATCCTAGAACCAAATATTTATATATCAGAATATACCATGGTACAAATTGCAGGAACCAGGAAAATGGAAAGTAACCAGGGAGGGAAAGGGAAAGAAGGCACCTGAGAGAGAACAGTGGGAGACAGGTGTTATTAAGGGGGAAATGGGTAAAATGGGGATGTTTGAATGGGAGAGGAAGGGTTACACAAGGAACTATGGGGATAAAGGGGAAGAAGGAGCCCAGGAGAGCTGGGACCATAGGAGATATGAATTATCAAGGGAGAAATGAGAAAAATGGGGATAATTTAAATGAGGAGGGTGTGGAGGAAGCACTAGACAGGGAGAAAGAGAGGAGAGATAAATAATGCCTAGCGAGTAGAAGAAAGCCACAGGGAATCATTAGTTCCAAAACCTACGCATACGATCTCTTTCCATGAATGCATGTGTACAGCTGAAGACTAAATAAAAAGAAGCAGTGCCAGACAGGAGAGACTTCCTTTGAGTTGCTGGCACAGCAAAGAACACTGGTGCAGTAGTGGCACTTTTGGGGGTAATCAACAGCTACCTAAATGGACTTAAAGCCCACTCAATGGGAGGAAACGCATGCATGGTACTATAAACCTAGTCAAATACACACAGCTGGAGAGCTCACAGATCTTAGAGAAAAATCCAAGGCTGTCACGTCCCTAGACAAATGTAATTTCTTACTATGTGCAAAATATGGATCCTTATATTTACAGACAAGTATCCCAGTCACCACCCATCAAAGAAGCTTCTTTTTTGACATACAGAGATTATTACAGAGTTCCACAACTGGTTATACACAGAGGTTTTCTGTGAATAGCTCGAGCCTAAGTGGCACATTTACGATGCAACCTCTACACTAAGGCTCACGGAACAGAGAACAAGGGAGGAAGAGATCACTAATGCATCTCTCAGTTCTCATCCACGAAGCTCCCTCTGCAACAGAGGACCAGGAACACAAAAGGTCACAAATGGCCAAAGCGTAGAAAATAAGAGTCTGCAGAGTGTGGGTCCTCGGGCAGGACTCCTGTATTAAACTTCACCCACCCAGGGCTCAGGGATCATCGTAGAAGAGGGGGTGGAAGGATTTAAGAGCCAGGGAGGAGGTGCATGGCCATATGAAACAGTCCCACAGGCTCCTGGGACCCTTCTCACATGAACCTACAGCAATGGTGTCAGCATGCACAAGACCCATGCTAACTCAACAGACAAAACCCAGCACAGATCTGTGGAAATGGGCATCAGGCCCCAATCTTAGTCAAAGAATTACTGACAGCTGATTACTGCTGGGTGAGGAAGAGCTGATCTTCTTAAGGGGATGGACTCCAGATAGGCTGACTAGATCCCAGTGGATGAACTTCCACTGAGGGACATCTCAAGACACTAACTTGACATGATAGGCCTTAACACAAATGACAGAATGCATGAACTCCAGTGGAGCGGAGGGCGGGGGAGGTGCTATGGGCAGGTGCCAAAGGGGAGGGGTATAAAGATGATTTAGATGTTCCATATGAAATACCCAGAAGTTCAATAAAAGAAAGACTACATTGCCAAGCATGTAAGGCCCTTATCAGCATAATTACAATGACCAACACAGAATGTCTTCAGTGGAAGATTAGACTAGCAATAATGCCTTCTGAAGGTAACCTCCCAATTTACAAAAACCTCAATACATTCAACTCAGTGGAAAATGAATTATTCATTAAGTGATAGTGACTCGATCCATTGAGAAGAAATACAATTTTATTAATACAAAAATTAAGAGCTAAATATAAAAATTAAACTACAAAAATATATACAGAAAACTTTACAATCTGTTTACGCTACTGTGAGATTTGATTAAAAACAAGTAAAAGATTTGGCTTTATGAAGCTAAATTTCTTTACACTCAACAGAGAACCTGTAGCAGGAATGTCACTTCCTGGTAAAGCACTCTCCTAGCTTGTGTGAGGACTGGGTTCAGTCCCTAGCACCAGACAGATAGACACACATACACACACGCATGAATCGAAAATACAAATAAAAATGTTCAATCACCTAAAGAAAATATTTGTAACGTAAGGACACAAAACTTTAATATCCTTTGCAAAAATATAGAACAGCAAATGATCTGTTAAAGAGTAAATGTGTGGGAAAGTACAACGTCATCCTCCCTCTGGTAAAAAAGGTTCCAAGAGCTGTATGAGTTTCCAGCCTTACAGAATGTAGACATGTCCTTGTTTGGAGGTAAACTGACTCATAAGCAGCTGGTGCTGAGCCAAAGGCACCAATGTCTCGTACACATGGCATTCACTCTTGAGGACATAGCCGTCATTACCACACGTCCATTGGTTTTGCAGTTGGGCACCCAAGCAGACTTCTCCTAAGACCTGAAAACCCAGACCATCCTCTAGAAAGAGATGTTACGATGGGGTCTTAAGAGAGCCCAGAAAAGAAGGGCATCGAACCGGTGACTGTCCTCCGACCTAAAGAGAAAGATGGTGCCTCTGCAGAGGGGCTGATCAGATGTGGGCAGAAGTGAAGCTGGTGTGTTCGCCTGTGAGCCATCCAGGGAGAGGCAGGTAGGCAAGCAGCATGCTCAGATCCCACACACAGGTGAGGAAGGTTCAAACAAACACACCTGATGTGGTTCTGAATCCCATGCATGAGCCATGCACAGAAGGAAAAGGCGGAACACAAAATGCACATAAAGCAGACAAACTAATTGTTTTTTACATTTCTTCTATTAAATATATACTGACGACACGATATGGTTCCTAACTAATGAGTCAGTTTATTGCAGGCACTAGTTCCTGGGCCTTTAAATGTCCTGAAGTTATTTTTACCTGTGTGATTGGTTGTGCAGATTCAGTGACCCAGTCTGGTACATCTCCTCCAACTGCTTCCTGTTCCCAAAGTACAGAGCAAGGTCAGTAGCGATGATGGCTTTCCGGATGATCTCCAGCACCTGCTCATACTCGCTGGAGCTCAGGGTGGAGAAGATGTTGTGCCCCTCCAGCTGTGGAAAGACGTAGAAGGAAGCCGATAGCAGCCACGCTCTACACACGGCATGTCCGGCTACTCCACGTGCTAGGGTAGGTCAGGCTACAGAGTGACAAGTTTGGGTGTGTAAAAGGACAGCTGCAGGCTGTAGCAGTTTAGATATTTTTAAGGCTGTAACAACTACAAACTGTCACTCACATGAGCTGTTTTACCCACAGGAATATCACTTGCTGTCACAAAACCCTAGTGACTTTACCACACCTTATTTTTTGTGTATTTCTTAGAGTTACAGGGCTAGAAAGTGGAAATCATTTCTATTAACACCTTTTATTCTTAGGTCAATTAAAAACAGTATTTTTATGTTGTGCCGGAACTTGTGCTTAAAAAAGCATCTATATCCTGAATCACATCAGGCTGCACCATAAATAAAAATCTCCTTTTCTAAGCTTACAAGGAGCAGGCACATTACACGCATTGGCAGACCTCCTAGGACACTGAAGGTGCAGTGATACCCACTGAAAGGAACAGTAAGGATATGAAAGAAAAACTGAGAGGCACCAACACCAGTCTCTCGGGGGACACCTAAAGGGGCACATGCGTGTGCCCATCACGCTATGTGGGGGTTTCGGGAAATACTTTTACCAGAGAAGGAATGCCTGTACCAGGCCTGCAAGATGAGGGACCTGGACACAGCCACAGGCATGGTCTGGGTTTGCAGGTGGGGAGAGGACACCAAGGGTCAGCAACAGGGAGAGACCATCTTTTATGTATTTATTATTTTTATTTTATGTGTATGAGTGTATTGTTTACATGTATGTAAGTGCACCTGTGCTGTGCAGTGCCCACAGAGGTCAGAAGAGGGCACTGGATTCCCCTGGAACTGGAGTTATGGACAGTCATTAGCTGCCATGTGGGTGCTGGGAACTGAACCCAGGTCCTCTGCAAGAGGGAACAGGAGTGGGGAGGGCAGGTGACAGACACTCAGGGCTGAGTGGTCAGGAGCCAGAATAGTGTTCACGACCAACTCCCAAGGAGCCGCTTGCCTGTGTGCCCACCATGGCCTGACCATAGTGGTCAACCTCCTAATGCCCAGGACCAGGACAGCAGGATGCTCAGCAGAAATCAGAGTGCTTTTTAGGGTGTGGGAGATGGCCCAACAGGAAACGACACCTGCCTAAGCCCGATGACCTGAGTTCAAGCCCTGGGACCCACAGAGGGGAAGGAGAGAGTCCATTTCCAAAAGCCGACTTCTGACCTCAACTAACTCTCAACTAACTCTCTCTCTCTCTCTTTCTCTCTCTCTCCCTAAAATGCAATAGAAATTTCAAGAGTGCTTTTTGGATGTCCTCAGTCTCCTCTCCTACCTACTCAATGAGGGTCTGGCCACTCCATCTTTCCCACTACCACCCTCCAAGGTCAGCTGGGACTAGCCAGACACTCCCCGCTTCTTTGACTGCACATGTGTGTCTGTGTGTCTACGCGTCTGTGTGTCGACACAGACAGTCAGGCCCTCTGCTTATCGCTGTTGCTGAATTAGCAGGGTTCCTCAGCTTCCCCAGATTTTCCTGCAGGTTACAGTGGAACTATGTTCAAAGCTGTTGCTCAGGTTGTTACAAATACAAAACAACCACACAGACATAGTCATGAGCACGCCTCACAGTCTTTCACCAGGCCACAGGGATGGGCACTTCTAGCCCCCGCATCTCTCATGCAGCAGTGGGCTAGAGAACCCACAGACAGCAAGACGGCCTAGGAAAGCCCTTTGCAGGTAAACAGAAGGAACTTTCCAGAGCACCGCCTCCTGCAGGGGCTGCCTATTCACCTCAGTGTACTTCCCTCTGAGCAGCTTCCTGGGAAATTCAATCAACAGCATCCAGCATCTGAATTCACCTTAAACTCAGGCTTCTCACTGGAACACACAGCAAAGTCGAGCACGTTGCCCAGCTCCCCACCTGGCCAGTATTCAGCAGCTCAACAGCTCTAAAGGAGATCAAGCCTGTCCATGCATCACCATAGTCATCAGGACTGAACTCTCACCTCTGGTATCTGAGACCTAAAGCATTCTCAGGTTTCTGGATGCCAGTGGCATGCCTAACCACTACCGTGATTCTGCCTGGGTGTGCTGGAATCCTCACGTGTGATCCAGAATCCCCACATGCCAAGGATTCACCTAAATGGTTGAACCACCCAGAGCCTTCATCTGTGGTGGCGATGAGGGATGCAGCCCTGCCTGGTGCGCAGGTGGGTCAGGACCCTCTCCACTGCCACCTGCTCCGTGTCACTGATATCTTCCCTGGTTGCCTCTCATTCTGCCTACAGACAGCTTGATAATCCCAGCACTTCAACACATGGATTATACGCTGCTGTTTTGGGGGTTTGTGCCTGCCTGTGGGTTAATGCCTAACTTCTAAGGGTTACTGTCCAGTGTATTCTTGCTCAAGATTAACTTTGTGAAATAAACTTTTTTAGGGATCATGTAATATTCATATAATACCTAAAAAACTGTGTTTGAAAAATATATAGTTTCAAAATTCACCTATTAATTATATCTTTTAGAAATGTTTTATTGTGTGATTTGACAATTTCATGCACGTACATTATGTTTTCTGACTACTTGCTCCCTCTGTCCTGTCTGACCTCCCTCCCATACCTGTGAAGCCACCCTCCATCCCTACCAGTCCCTGTCCCAGATCCATGACTTTTGGTTTCATTTGTGACCCTTCATTAAATTTTTTGAAAGGATTGTTCATCATAAAAACAACCCACAATTACAGCTATAAACACAAGGCAGCATAGTAAAATAAGCCATGGCACCTCCCTCTCTCTTCCCTGGAGCATTGTTGCCTTGGAGGGACCCTGGCCAGGCAGCAGCAGGACGCTTGCCGAGCAGGCAGCTCACCTGCAGGATGGACACGGTCTGTGAGAAGTGGTGTTGCTCCATGGTGGAGGTGGAGTACAGCGCTGCCAGTGGGTGGTCAAACTTCTGCAGGTAAGTGTTGCTGAAGCCTCTGTGGTCCAGGTCATGGCACAGACACGCGATGAGCAGGCCTTTGCGCTTAAAACAACAGAATGCAGCAACGTTCAAAACACAGAAGCAAGCTACTGGAGTCTCGCAGCTGACATTCACACCACATTGCTTTCTGTCCTTAATATCCAGACCCTTCTTTAAATCTTCAATCATTTTCTTTGTGATTCTACACACAAGCCTGACATTCAAGTGACACTTGAGTTTTCCTCTTAAGCTCTGGAGAAGAGACGGGAGGAACAAAAGTATCTGGGATCAACTCCGGCTGTGCCTCAGTGGGCAGCTCTGCCTCTCTAGGTCTAACAACACTATGGATAATGTTTACATATTATGTGTAACATGTAAAGACAGCATGTTGCACGGAAAGTAAGAAAAGTCTACAGGGCTCAAGGGAGGCAGGCCCCATTAAGGACAGCAGATGGGCCAGCCTCAGAAGAGCCAGAGAGGAGCCTGAGGGAGGAAGAGGGGGCAGAGGGTACAGGTAAGAGCACAGGGGAAAGGGGCACACCTGGGCAAGGGCAGAAGGGTACAGGAGCCGAGGGCTGGCAGACAGGGCACACTGTCCTCATGCAGACCTCACACACCGAGTGACGTGGGAAAGATTAGAGGGATTCCAGGACAGAAGCGTCCACATTGAACTTGCAGTTTTAGAAGATGGCTGTGGCAGCCATGGGAGGGACAAACACAGGATGGTGTGGGACACCACTGAGAGGCAAAGTTTGCAGTAACTCAGGAACCGCAGTGACCAGAGAGGGTCAGAGCAGGGTGACAGCAAAGTGTGAAAAGTGTGCACCACGTGTCCAGGCATCCCAACAGGCTTTCCCCACGGGCTGTAAGAAGCAAGGTGACAGAAGGGATCTTGAGGCTGCAGCAGGTTTGGACTCAGGTCAGCGACCGCCCTGAGAAATCCTGCAGGTTAGAGCAGGTGAGTGCGAGGTCAGGGTCCGGGCCTAGAGAGGTGAGATTCTAAGTGATGGATGAGTGGAGATTCTGGGTTGGAAGCTGTTTGAGTCTAAAGCTCTGGGAACAGGCCTCCGAGGGAAAAATGAACTGTACTTGCCAAAGCTGTATGAGGACAGAAGAGGGGAAATCTGAGCATTCCTAAGGAGTCTGAGGAAAGAGACACAATCGACAAAAAGAACCCCAAGTCCACATGGGGCAAGAGCGGCCGCTGTGGCCCCAAGAAAGCTGTGACACTGCAAAAGGAATTAAGTTAAAAAATGTTGAAAGTGCCCTCAATGGAATACAGAGGAACTTCAATTTTTTGACAGAATAGAAAATTATTTAGAAAAACTTATAGGGAGGGGGGCTGGAGAGATGGCTCAGCGGTTAAGAGCACTGGCTGCTCTTACAGACGATCTGGGTTCGAATCCCAGAACCCACATGGCAGCTAACAAGTGTCTGTAACTCCAGTTCTGAGGGATCTGACAGCTTCTTCTGTCCTCCGTGGCCACTGCACAACACAGGTGCACTTATCTACATGCAGGGAATACATACATACACATAAAAATAATAAAATATTTTTTAAAAAAGAAAAACTTATAGGAACAAAAGGCAAATTTCACCGGGTCTTTTAGAGGAGGCGGTAGAAATATATCATTAGATTAAACTCTGTTACAACTAAAAATTGTTTTAAAAAACAACAAACAAGCAAAACCCAAAAGCATTGTTTACATTTTGTACGTGTATGTGTGTATGTGCATGTATGTGTGTGACTGTGGTATATGTTGGTGTGCACACACACACAGAGGCCAGAGGAGGACATCGGGAGTCCTGTTCTGTCACTCCCTGCCTTCTTCCTTTGGGTCAGGGTCTCTCACTGAACCTGGAGCTCAGATGGTGGCCAGCAAGGCCCAGAGGTGCTCCTGCCTCTGCACCCCACAGCTCTAGGTAAAGGTGTGTGCTTGGACACAAGCAGAATTTTGTGTGGGTGCTGGGGTCCGAACTGGGGTCCTCAGACTTGCAGTCAGAGCTCTTACCCACAGAGCTCCAGGCTCTTCTCTGGTTAAGGTGGTACTCAGAGCTCTTACCACAGAGCTCCAGGCTCTGCTCTTGTAAGGTGGTACTCAGAGGTCTTACCACAGAGCTCCAGGCTCCTCTCTTGTTAAGGTGGTACTCAGAGGTCTTACCACAGAGCTCCAGGCTCTTCTCTGGTTAAGGTGGTACTCAGAGCTCTTACCACAGAGCTCCAGGCTCTGCTCTTGTAAGGTGGTACTCAGAGCTCTTACCACAGAGCTCCAGGCTCCTCTCTTGTTAAGGTGGTACTCAGAGCTCTTACCACAGAGCTCCAGGCTCTGCTCTTGTAAGGTGGGACGTGTGCCCCTCCCTTGCACCTTGCAGGATCTCTGCTCTGACTGTGAATGTGATCTGAAGGGGTGGGAAATTACTGGACAGATCTCAGGAGTAGTGGATGTTGTTTGAATGCAACCTTGAAGCAAGTCCAATGCATTTATGTCAGAGGTGACAGGCCTGCCCCCCCAACAGCCTGGTGTGTGACACTGATTTACAGAGAGGAAAAGAAGAAGGCTGACTGTGGTGCCAGGCCAGTGACTCGGAGGGACTGGGTTTGCCTGTCTACGGGCTCGGCATCAGGGGTGCCATCACTCATTCCCACCTCTGGGCAGAATAGGAAGGCCCAAAATCCTGTGAGCTTGGGAATGCTCCCAAGATGGCACCAACTCTGGGTGTCTAGGGCCAGGCAAGTCAGCTATACACCCTCAAGCCCATTTTCTTATGCTGGAAACAGAAAGCACTCACGTCTTGATGGTATTTAGGCTCCGTTGCATAGTCTATGATAGCCAGGGTGTGTGGGTGATGAGAAAAAGTCTCTTAAATATTTTCAGAGTTTTCAGCTTTAATCAGGAAGAAAGGGTTAAAAAATACAATGCTTCCATGAGAGACATTTTGGTGCACTGAAATTTCTATCTGTCCCTTTTACAGTGACTATAACACATACTTGGGTGCTGAAGCTAAGCACGTCAAATACCATGTTGTAAACGGTTCTTGACATGGGCATTAAATCCCTGAGCTCTCTGACAAGGGGGGAACACGCAGACCCACCTCGAGGTCTGTGAAGAGGCCGTAGTTGTTCTGGAGTATGGCGTACATGCAGTGTGCCACCGTGACTGCGTGCTTCCAGTTGTGGTAAGGAACCCGCCGATAGTTCTTCTTCACAGACATAATAAAACGACACAACTTTTCAAGTTCAAAGCTGTGTGGAGAAGAGACCACTGTGGCAAATCCACCATGGCATCCTGCATTCCGGGAGAGCCTCTGGCTGACTATGCATGTATCTGCTCCCGACACCCTGGTGGAGTCCCACCCTGGCTGGCCAGGAACTCTGCAAACACACACATCACTTCCTGCCCTTCTCCAGCCATAAAGAAGAACCCACAAAAACTAACAGCTTCTGCTCAGCAGGCGGGGGCAGCCTCCCATCCTTAACCCCAGTAATCTCCGTGGCCAGCTACCCTTTCGAGGTAAATCTGAGGCATATGGTGCACTCAAATTATTGAGTGACAGATGGTCATACCAAGTCTTGACATAGCACATGAAAGAACAGAACTTAGAAAGCACTTCTACATATTGTCACTGGATCTTTGTTAACGTATTTTACATTATTATCATAATATTTATTCTTGGTTAAGAACCCACCCTCTCTGAATATATTTAAGGCAGATCGAAAGACTAAGAGTTCATAAAAGCTATATATCTTGTGTTTCCCACATTAAAAACTCTCAACGTCCTCCTGTGACCTCCAGATGACCAAACCCTCAACTATCATCTGTGAGTTAGTGGTCCTGCTTGCATCCCTGATGAAAGTGAGGGCAAACACACAGCATTCAAGAAGAGGGACAATCTTATTCTAGAAAAACTAAGAGATCCTGTCCAGTATCTAGCAAGTAAAAAATAGATTAGCACAAAAAAAATTAGAAAAAATGAGCAAAAACCCCATTCCACGCATATTTAGCTTGTGTGGTTAAGATATAAAATTCCACCCACGAAGTCACAAGGCTGAGTGGGGCAGGACAAGGTGGAGAGAGATTTGTAAGTGGCACTGGCAAGGTGTTGCATGTTCACCTGGGAGATCTCTGAACTTAATCCAACAGGTACATCATGGAACTTGGAAGTGGCTGTGAAATCACGTGCACTACTTTAAACACACCACTTTAAGGATGTGATGCTGCTGCAGTCCTCCCCGTCTCTTCCAGTCACCCACTTCCGTGACAAAAACCTAGACAGGAGGCTGCCAACCCAACTGCAGCCAAAACCGCAGAGAACACAACAGTGTCTGGAGAGCTTGAAAAGGCTGCGTGTTTGACTAACAATCTTGGTCAATTTTTACTTGAATACTTAACGAAAATGACGTAGTTTAAGATAACTAACTATATAAGATGGAAAGGTTTATAAGTAGGCGGAGGAGGAGATCATATCACCCAAAGATTTAAAGGGAAAGCCATAGGTCATTCATACCAGGATGTTCCACAGGATTGATGAATCATATAGACAAAAATCCCAGGCCACATGTTTTCAAAAGGCCCAATGTCAAAGTGGAATCTGAAATCAGAAGACAGTACATTACTGGCCACAGCTAGGCTAAGCACAGCCTGTACAGAGCATCACTACACCATCTACCTAGAAACCTAAAGGATGGGTCTCATCCCTTGCTGCCTGTCTTCTCAGACACATCTGCCTGTACTAAGAGGTTGGCTGGGGAATCGCTATGTTCCTGCAAGAGTGATGTAAGCCAACAACTAAGTTATTAAATAATCTGTTAGTGCGGATGCTCCTGTTGTTACAGAGTGTTTAATACAAATATATATTTATATTTTCATTTATCAATCATGGGGGGGCTTATCAGAAAGATTTTAGAGTTGAAATTGTTCAATATATTTAAGCTGAAATAGGAATTCAGTAAGTATTAATGGCCAAAGTTACTATGATAATAAATATGTTTTCATTCAATTATTTAATTGAACCTTAAAGTACGATCAATGGTATTAGTAAAAGATGATATTTCCAATTACCAGGCAACTCCCAGCACAAGAGCAGTGGTTGCTCCTACAATGAGCTACAAACCACCACAGTCTGCCCCTTGTACAGAGAGAAGGCTTTGCACATGTGATATTAAACGCCTTTTGGAAAATGAAATGTTGCATGGTACAAGAGTAATAAGAAATGTTGACATTTGAGTTAATTTATATCAAATTCTCTTTGATTTTTTTTTAAATAAGAACTCACTGGAGAGCCCAGGTTGGCCTCTAACTTGTGTTCCAGCTGCCTCGGGCTCCTAAGTGCTGGCACTGCAGGTACATGCCACCCACTGGGTTTCGCACTCAGATTCTGTTATTTAAGGCAGCCAGAAGGAGAAAATGGCAGCACATGAAACGACATGACATGTCTGCAGTAACCTTGGCTCTCGTGGGTGACATGTCTGCAGTGACCTGGCTCTCATGGGTGACACATCTGCAGTAACCGTGGCTCTCATGGGTGACATGTCTGCAGTAACCTGGCTCTAATAGGTGACATGTCTGCAGTAACCGTGGCTCTCATGGGTGACACATCTGCAGTAACCGTGGCTTTCATGGGTGACACGTCTGCAGTGACCTGGCTCTCATGGGTGACACATCTGCAGTAACCATGGCTCCGATATGTGACACGTCTGCGGTAACCTGGCTCTAATTCCTTGACCTGCTCTGCTTATTTCAGTGAAAAGGGCGGAAGACACGCTCACAGCTCGATCTCCCTGCGGATGCGAGCCGGCAGGTGGAAGCTCATGAGGGCCTGCCACTCCTCGGCGGTGCAGATGCTGTGGTAGGACAGCTTCTCCATGGTCACCCTGTAGATGCACTCCGAGTGACGGATCCTGTGGTACATCTGGAAGGCAGAGGAGAGGAAGTGAAGGAACGGCTCAGGACAGCAAGGACCATTCAGGCTTTGGAGAACTGCGGCTGAAGTCCAGGAGACTCCTTGATGCCCGCGGTGCTGACACGCTGCACCAGACACACAGAGCCTTGAGGAAACAAAGCAGTACTAAACCTTACGTCTCCAGTTAAGTCTAACTTAATTCCGTAACAAATATCCTTACCAGACAATCTCCTGGTAAAGAAATCAGTATTTGTCTTTTTAAATATAATGTCCTATATTATAGCTTTCACCTTTTAAAGACTTTTTGTTTTTAATCCTGTGTGTGTGTGTGTGTGTGTGTGTGTGTGTGTGTGCGAGCGCGTGCACGAATCTGTGCATGTGAGTGCAGGTGACCATGGAAACCAGTGGCCTTGAACCCCTGGATCTGGAGTTGCAGGTGGCTATGAGCTGCATGAGTGGGTGCTGGGAATTGAACTCAGGTCTTCTGGAAGAGCAGTATGTACTCTTAACCATTGAGCCACTGCTCCTGTCCCGTATCTTTAAAGACCAATAACAAAAGTGCTGAAAATAAAATGTTCACTTGTGTTATCAGTAAATGACTTCATAATCTTAAAGAATAGAAACTCTAAAGCACTTCTAAGTTTGCAAAAACAGAACTTTGATATTTGCATGTCACGCAGATGTCAAACCCCGCTTTCTTGGGAAAATTTCGTTTCCTTCCCCCACGCTGACGTAACTGTATATTTTCTCTATTCTTAAGTGAACCAAGTTGGGGTTTTACTGGCATTACAGCAATGAAATTAAACATGGAACACAGATGTGTATAATGTCTGGGACTATGTCCATGGAGTAGATGCATGAAGAATGGCTACACTAATGGCAAATGGAGAGCTTTGCGTGTGGCTAGTGGTGAGTGCTTGTCCAGCATGGGCCAGTCCTGCAGGTGGGGAAGGGAGCTACCTAAAAATGAACAGACACATTTGCTGTCCTGTTGAGTGAATAAGACCATATGTACTTGTATGTATGCGAATATAGTTTTACAAATAATTATAAACTAAAGTGAGATAAATTTAAAAAGTAACAGAGTCAGTGAAATAACCAGTGTTTCCACGTGTGAATTAGTAACTATGTGAGATTAACTTGGAAAGAAATCCTAGGGGAATAGATGACCGCTCTTCAAGAATTGTTGTATGTGACACAAAGGTAAGACGGTCACTTCCTTAAGGGCTCGCATTTCTCTATAATCCCAGTACAGGGCAGCTCACTTTCTACAGGTAAGATTACAGCCATATTCTACATGATAATACGAACAAGAAGAGTTAGTGTACTTTCTCTATGTCACCATTTAAAAACATTTAGAATAGTTTTGACAATCTCAAAGCCCTCTAGACCTCAGCTTCCTAAAACAGTGGGCTGTGACCCTGTGTGGGGTCACATAGCTGAAGGTGGGGCTCACAAAACAACTGGCACTAGCAAAAGGTGTCTGGACACATAACAACCAAACATTCATTCAAAAGCAAATGCATCATGAATCCTGGGTGTCTGCCACAGTGCTCGCACATGTTGCGTCATGTGACTTCACTGCAGACTTGGTTGTGAACCTTGGTTGCTCACACTTTGCAATATGCAGGATGCAAAACCAGGCATCAGAGACACAGAGTTTTTACTGCACACAGAAACAGTCCTCTGCTCTTAAAGAAACATAATGGTTTAACTATTTTAATCATTATTCTTCAGCATGGAAGGATCAAATTGGTATATCATTGGATTGTACTGTGTTTGAATGTTTGAGTTTAAAGATTGCTGTTTGGATTGCTCACTTGAGTTTCAAAAGACAAATTTCAATTACTTTTGACTTGAGATTAGTACAGATTCTAATCAATTTACGAAATGGTCCTGAACATACTTCTGTCAGATTGTACTACCTATTTTGTGAAGTAGCTGTCTTCCATTCCCAGGCTCCTGCAGAGACCTGTGTGAACCTGAATCAGTCCAGCTCTTACGTTAGATCACAGACATGTGACCCCAGGCCCCTTCCCATTCCCAGCTCCCAAAGGGACCCACGCAAACTTGCACTGCCCCAGCACCTACCTAAGGTCAGAGAGGTACAACCCCAGGCTCCCTCCAGCCCCCAGCTTCTGCCCGGCCCCTAGCAAATTCTCACTGGCTCTGGCACCTGTTTGAGGTCAGAGACATAGGATCCCAGGGCCCCTCTCTTCCTCGGGCTACTGATGAGATCCAGGCAAACTCAGATTGGTCCCAGGGCAACTGTCTGAGGTCACATGCTCACAACTCTAGGCCCTCACTCATCCTTAGACTCCTGATATGACCTGGAGGAACTTGGACAACCAGAATATCCATCTGAGGTCAGAGACTGGTGGCCCCAAGTCTTGGCCATCCCCATGTTCTTAACAGAGAGTCTGTATCTCTCTCTCTCTCTCTCTCTCTCTCTCTCTCTCTCTGTGTGTGTGTGTGAGTCAGCTAGCCTAGCGAGGATCACAACCCTACTGCAAACCAGCGGTGATTGCCTCATGACTGAACTCCAAGCATCACTCAGCAGATTCCCATATCAGCTAAGCCAGGGTAACATCAGAGCTCCAAATGTCCGTTCACTGCATGTAGACCAACAACTTACACCAAAAGACTCAACCATCAAACCAACTCTGGATGTATAAATCCCAACACAAAAACATGAAGAACAGAAAAAAGCAAGACAATATGTCTCCCCCCAAATTACCATAGTAATGGTCCCTAATGAAAGCCACTTAGAATAGACTCCAGACAAAGAATTCAAAGGAATTATAAATATGTTCAGGAATTCAAAGAGGACATAAATAAATGTATGAATGAATTTTAAAAGGACAGAGGTAAACCTGTGAATGAATTCTAAAGGAACATAAACAACTGAATGAAATAAGGAAATCAATTCAGGACACAAAAATAGAATTCAGTAAAGAGACAGAAATAATGTACACAAACCAAAGTGCAATGAGCTCGAAATGAAAAATTCAGTAAGCCAAGAAGCTCAGTGGGAGGTCTCACCAAGAAAATGGATCATGCTGAGGACACACTGCAGGTACTGAAGACAAGCTAGAGAAACCGGATTAGTCAAGGAAAGTGATAAACACACACGCACGCACACACACACACACACACACACACACATTAGTACATGCAAGATATTGGGACACCATGAGAAGCTCAAACCTATGAATGGTGGAGAGAGACGAAGGAGAAGAATCCACGCTAAAGCCACAGAAAGTATTTTCAATAAAAACATATAAGAAAAATTCCCAAGTCTAGAGGAAAGGATGCCCATCCAAGCATAAGAGGCACAGAACCTAAATAAATGGCCAGAAGATAAACTCACATGTCATGTTCTCATCAAAGCACTAAATACACAGAACAAAAACGCGTGTTGAAGGGTGCAAGAGAGAAAGCCTGTATCGCACACAAGGGTGGGCCCGTCAAATACCTATTTTCCAAATCAGTAAATGAAATACGCTTCTTTGGAACAACAGTTATTTTCTCATTCCACGTTAACATCACAAGAAACTTCTTAAATGTTGATTTCTTTGAGTATGTCTTCTAAATGACAAAATATTGACTGTCATTTATCCTCAGCAAAGCATAGCAAATTTAAAACATGTCTTCTTGTAAAGGAAGTATGTGTAAACAATGTACAAATTCAACAGATTTTCCAGGTTCTGTCCACAGACTGCAAATCCAAATCCACGGGTAGCAGGAATGTAAAAGCAGGTTCACGTCATCATCATCGTCAACTGATAAAATGAGCTGCCTCCCAGCAAGGCTCAAGGGAGCTTGACGGGTGCTGACAGGCATTGAAAGCAGGACAGCACAACGCCGCCTCCTCCATGATGCAGAGGCCCATGCTGTCATGGGAGACCAGGTATCCTGGACAAGACAAGATCATCTGGGACGTGAGCTTTCCAAGAGGTCCTCCATGTGCTGGCAATCCACAACATGAAGTTTCATCAGTACTGTCTACCTGAAATCCTCCAGGTACAATTTTGCTAACTTCCTCCCACACCTCCTGGTCTCTGCTTTGCCTCCCTCCTGTTGGGAACTGAACACTCAGGCTGCCTGTGCCCCTGGAGAGCAGCCGATGGAATGTTTTCAAAGCCTATCCTGGCTGATCCAGGGCCGAGGCACAGGGAGTTCGGCCCCCGGAGAGCAGCTAAGGGGGTATCGGCAAGGCTTGTTCTATCTGACCTGGGGTTGAGCCTGTGCAGGTCAGTCTCTGATAGTCACTCTCCAGGTAGATCTGCTTGGGTTCTGCTTATACAATTACATATTATTAACGAAACTGTTCCCAGGTACATGTCTTTGTCTTAGATGTTCTGCTTGGCTGCTGCTGACACAAGTACATGTGATTACTGAAGCTGTGCGGTTCAGAGGAACTTGTGGTTTTGTGCTATATTTCTATAGTAGATTCTTTCCTGCTTTGAGACAAGGTATAAAAGCACTGTTATCCTGCAATAAAGTGCCTGCCTGGTCATCAGCCTGCAGGTCCTGATTCAGCTGTCAGTGTCTTTTGTCCTTAATCCCCACCCTTCCCACTCAGGTTTTAGGATCCTCTACAGTTGGACTGCGGCACCGTCTAGAAATGACACCACAGGCTCTGGCAGGAAGGTCAAGTCAACAGGATTATTCAGCATTTACTACAATGGAATTCCCTGTGATTCAATGAAATCCTATGATTAAGAAACACTAGTAGCCATGTCTCCACTGGGCACAAAGACCACAGCAGTAGCTATGCACATCACTCGAGGTGAACTGGCAAGGAATTCCCTGTGATTCAATGAAATCCTATGATTAAGAAACACTAGTAGCCGTGTCTCCGCTGGGCACAAAGACCACAGAAGTAGCTACGCACATAGCGATCACTCGAGGTGAACTGGCTATTCTCAACCTCCCGCAAGGTACCAATTTGACTGCCATTTTGGAAGTTTATGACCTATAATAAGAATAAATGTATCTACTTTTTACTTATAAAGGTATAATGTTCTGTCATTTTATGTTGTGCTTAGTTTAACATTAATTACAGCATAACTTAGCTTAATTTCATGCAAAAAAATTAGTTTTGGAAAATTTTATGGGTTTCTTATTTGCAAATAACCTTAAAATGAACAGCAGAAATACTGCAGTGAAGCCTCCTGATGCACATAGTGAAGACAGGAAGCTCTGTTCAAGTTCTCCATCATCATTTTCATATGGCAACTGGAGAGCGATGTCGGATGGGCTGTGCCGACACAAGAGACTCGGAAGCAGCAGCTGCCATTGGTCTGCGCTGGGTGCTGCCCCAGTGGCCACCAACCTTAGGCACTAGGTACGGGAAGGGCATAGGACTCCAAATCCCAACATTAAGACAACATGGGGACAGGAAAGCAACCTCCCACTGCCAAAAGTGAACGTACACCCTTCATTCCTTATAAAATGGCACCCAGCTTCTAGGTGGAGAAATTCTTAATCAGTGGCTTTTCAGAGAGGGGCATTTGTAGAATAAGTCCTTGAGGCAATCCTGTGGCGCCTATGGGTGTCATACTTAAGAGGCACCTTATTATTTAATTCTCACAGTAGACCTAGAGTCCCTTCAGGGGCATGCGGACTCCAGGATCATCTCTCGGGTTGGATGTCTTCATCACTAACTGCAAGGATGGAGGTGAATTCTTAATTCTTTGTGCTCAGGGCTCCATGTGTTTTGTGAATACACTGCAGTGACCAACCATGGGGGATAAGAGGCTCAGCGCAGTGACCCAGTGACAACTCGACTGGTCAGAGACTGACTCAGTGCCAGGAGCTGTTGGCACTGCCTACTGGTCTCAGAGGACTGTCAGCTTGGCACGAGCTGCCTGGCTGTTGTCTTACTCTAGTGATGACCAAGAAGATGAGGAGCTGAGGAGTGAGGATGAGTTTTCTCTAGGGATGAACTGCCTGGTAGTGATCTATTCCTAAGTGGTAAGCCCTAAACACACGTACACACAAGCACCACTAAATGGACTCAGTGCACTGTGTGTGATGTGTGTTTATAATGTATGTGTGTATATGTAATAATAACAATCAAAGAAGAGGTCAAGAAACTGAGAGGGAGTGGGTGGGGGGGACACATAGGAGGCGATGGAGTAGGGACTGGCAGGGTGGAAAGATGCACATATAATACTCATGTACGGAAGTCTCACAGATTAAACACATTATATAAAAAAGGAGAGTCTGTCAACTTCTGAGCAGCAATGGTGCGCTGTGCTGTCACACAGGAGCCCGTCCTGCCTCTCCTTTTCTGTTCACCTCCAGTGGGAAGCCTGAGGTTGGCCATAGTGGGAGATACACACTACAGAGATCAGGAACCACACCAGTCAGGACCCGGTGGTAGGCACAGGTAGTGTCAAAATGCAATCAGGTAAGATTTGAGATTTCAACCATATTTACTGACAGGAGTTACCAGTTCTTTCCCTCAATGATTTAATTCTCATTTAAAACTAAAATCGACAAGATTTTTTTTAAAATATGTATTTCAGTACTGGGGAGATGGCTCAGTGGTTAAGAGCACTGGTTGCTCTTCCAGAGGACACAGGTTTGATTCCCAGCATCATATGGCAGCTAACAACTGTCTGTAACCCCAGTTCCAGGGGATCCAACACCCTCTTCTGGCCTCTGCCAAGATTTCACAACACGGTTGCACTTACATACATGCAGTCAGTACACACATACATACAAATAAAATAAAAATAAGTAGCCAGGTGTGGTGGCACATGCCTTTAATCCCAGCACTTGGGAGGCAGAGGCAGGCATTTTTGTGAATTTGAGGCCAGCCTGGTCTACCTAGTGAGTTCCAGGACAGCTGGGGCTATGGGGAGACCCTGTCTCAAAAAGACAAAAATAAAAATAAAAATAAAATAAAAGACTTCCTTAGATACATGTTTTCAATATGTTCTTTTTCAACAGTAACAAATGATTAACATTAGACTCCTTCTCTAAGCAAATCGTCTCACCAAACACACACACAGTGCGTACATCTAGGCAGCAGAAAACCTTGGGTACTGTCAGCAGACGGTGGCTACGGGGTTCTGGGACTGGTCCCAAGTAGGACAAGTGTTGTAAAAAAGGAGCCTGCTGCTGCTTGGAGCTGGGAGTGGGGACCAGTCTCCAGGCATCGCGGATGTGGAAGCCAGTGCCCCACGCAGCTGCAGGACCTACATTTACACTAACATAACAGAAAATTCAAGCTACAACAGACTCGACAGAAATGGCCCCAAACAGTAGGAGGCTGAGGTTCATGTTCACATAATCAAGTAGTCCTGGATGCACAGTTCCCACACAGGCAAGTAATCCAAGATAAAGTGCAGTAAATAAATGAAAAAAACCGAAGAAGTCGGAGGAAGGACTCACACAGGGAGGAATGGCCTCGCAACTGAGATTACAAGCAATCTGTTCCAAAAATATGGTATTTGATGTTCGTTCCTCCAACTGCGCAGCTGTTCTAGTTCACAGAATATAACCTCAGCACCAAGGCAGAAAGATGAGGTCCTTCCCTCCTCTCAAGAGAGCCAACCTTCATTCCAGTCCTGGAGAATTTGGACGTTCTGGCTTTCTTGAAGACAGACCCCAGCACTCTACACAGCACCAGAGAGAGTTCCCCTCCGCCTGAGACTTCGCAAGTAAACCTGTGAGAACTTCTCCAACACAGACCAATGAAAGGCTCTGTGTGCATCACCTTGTCCCTACTGAAAATGAGACCTTTGCGTTCAGGGGGAAACAAAACACTAGGAATGTGACTCACACACGGCGCACTCCAAGCTCCCTTTCTTCACAAAGAATGTAGTTCTCGTGTGGGAACTGACCATTGCTCTCCATGATGCCTGTGGTTTCAGCTTAGGATAGGTATCAGTTTCTGTAATCTTGTTCTTGATGGTTTCCAGGAAACCCAGGAAGCAAATCCCGATCTTAAGGAAAAGCAATTGAACCTGTGCAGACAACCATCGGCTGTCTACTTAACAATGAATTGGGTTTTCATAGGCTGCAATAATAATTCATAAAACAGCATCATGATGAATAGAGTAGAAAGTAATGAGAATCAGACCGTGTGTCTGATAGAGTGAATGCCTGGCTAGGAATCTGCAGACAGTATCACTTCTGGTCCTAATGCCCATCCTGAGGAACAGGTATTACCCACGCCGGTCAGTAGAGGAAACTGAGGCTCAGTGGCATAGGCCAATGTGAGTAAGGTCAAAATGCTACAAAGCAATGGAATGGTGGGGTGAAGGACGACTGCCTCATTCTCAGGGCTTTGAACATTTGTTTGTGGGGGGAGGGCATGTCACAGTGCACATGTGACGACGGTCAGAAGACAACCTACGAGGTGCCAGTTCTCTCCTTCCACCCTGTGATTTCTGGGAAAGAAACTTCGTGTCAGGCTTGGCAGCGAGTGTCTTTTCCAGTGGAGCCATGTCGCCAGCCCCTATTTTGAGGTTTGAGTCCCACTCAGCATGCACTGAGAATTCAGAAAGTGGTCAGAACAGCAGCAGGGCACAGGAGTGGTGTGGTACCTGAGGAGACAGCGGCATCCAAAACATGTGCTTCGGAAACACCTGCAGATGCACAAGGTGTGGAAAACTGCCTAGCAGTCAGTGCCAAATAATTTAAAAATATAACCTATACAGAACACGGGACATGTCACTGCCCAGGCTTCAGGGTCTAGCGGTGCCTAACCTGTACCAAGCACCATTCTATGTTTAGAATGATTTTATCTGCCACATACTTTATAGGCTTAGAGATGAAACACTTGACTTCAGTTGAAACTAGTTCTCTCCTTACTGACAGATTTGGAGGTCTATATTTTATTTTCGTGTTATTCAAAAGATGCAATTCTGAGAATGTCTAGGGATTCGATGAAGCTGTCCTGGACATGTCTGGCTGCATCTGTGTCTGGCTATGCATGTCTGGGAATCCATCTGCCTGTGTCTTGAATCCACCTGTATTTCTAGGAGTCTGTCTGCGTGTGACTACAAGTCTGTCTGCCTGTATATCTGAGTGTCTGTCTGTGTGTCTGCCAGCATGTCTAGGAATCTACCTGTGTGTTGTCATCTGACACTAACAAAGAGAGAGCTGGATTTCAGAAGATAAATCTTAGTTACTTCGGAGGAAACTTTTGTTAGAAGCGCGCAGTGCTCCATTTAACTTATGTCATGCTGCTCCTGAGAGCATCCTGCGTGTCAGCCTTTCCGCCCTCCTCAAGGTCTTTCACAGCCTGCCTGTGTGTTCTATGCTGTTTATGAAGGCTTGTTCTGAACTTTACCTCCCACTTTCCAGAAAAATTACCCATATGCTCTATGGTGGTTAATTTTACATGTCACTGTGATTTATGGGATAGGTGGAACTAGAAAAGCTCGGGATGTCCCTGGAGTATTTCTGGAGATTGATGTTGGATGCGGAAGCCTTGTAAGGAAGGTCCATCCATCCAAGTGACTGGGGCCAGACAGAACCTCTCAGTCTCTGTTGTCCGTCTTTCTCTTTCTGTGTCTTCCTGCCTCCACCCACTTCTCCCTCGCTGAGACATCCTTCTGTCTTTGCACACCACACCTCCGGGCTCCGGCCTCTGTACCCAGCACTTACAGTAGCAGCTCCTCCGGGTCCTCAGGCTTTCAGCTGGACTGAGATTACATCATCAGCCCTTGTTGTTCTTTGCACACCACACCTCCGGGCTCCGGCCTCTGTACCCAGCACTTACAGCAGCAGCTCCTCCGGGTCCTCAGGCTTTCAGCTGGACTGAGGTTACATCATCAGCCCTTGTTGCTGAGGTCTTTGGACTTGGGCAGGTCCTATTACTGCCTTCTTGAGTTCTCCAGATGACAGGCGGCCTGTCCTGGCATTCCTCAGTCACTGCCCTCTAGTGAAGCAAGGCCCCTAGTGAGTCCCGTCTTGCATGCAGCATTGCTCACTCTCTGCATATCCTTACCCATGCCCTCTTCAGAGAACTCTGACTAAGCGCCCGCTAGGCAACACCTACTCTATGTCTCACTTAGTGGCACTTCTTTTTACATTTATTGATTGGCTGATTGACTGACTGATTGATTTTATGGGTGTATGGGCCATGATTGATTGATTGATTGATTGATTGATTTTATGGGTGTATGGGCCATGATTGATTGATTGATTGATAGATTTTATGGGTGTATGGGCCATGATTGATTGATTGATTGATTGATTTTATGGGTGTATGGGCCATGATTGATTGATGATTGATTGATTGATGGATGGATGGATTTTATGGGCGTATGGGCCATGGTGCATGTGTGGCAGTCAGAGGATGAGGTGAAGGCATGCAGGACTCAGTTCACTCTGCCCACCATGTGGGTTCTGGGGACAGAACTCAGGTTTTGTCAAGCTTGCCTGCTAGTGGGCTTTCACACTGAGGCATCTTGATGGTCCTTAACCACACTACTTAATCTCCATCTCCTACACATGGCTGCCGTGAGCCTGAGTTTTCACGTGGCAAGTGTTCAGAGCGGGGACCTCTTGCGCACTGAAGCCTGGAATCAATTAAAAGTCACTGTCGCTGCAGTGCCATTCATCTCTAACAGCAGAGCAAACACACGGTGTGTGGGGCTGGACCACTGCACTCATCGGAATGGTGGCCTGTCCATGCCTCCTGAGCACTGCCTGTCTTGCCTCCAAGAGACACAGTGGTCTGCTCTCAGTGCTCCTTTCCCCAGACCCAAGCTCTAACAGGCCTTACTGTCCTACTAGTCTCTTCATCAAAACTCTTCTTTAAAATCATAATGCATGTGAAAAATTAACTGATTCTATTGCTTTTAAAAGACTTCCAGTCTTTGTGAATGGCCATTCCATCGATCGCATTTCTAATTATCAGCTAACCCAGCAGAGGACACGGATGCGCTGCCAGTCAGGAGAGGCCCTTTAAGTCCCTAAATGGCATGCATTCTGAAGCACATGAAGATGAGCTCAGGAAAACCAGGACATGTTGTGCACCTACATGGCCCGTATCTCCCACCTCTTCTCACGGATTGGCGGCATCATAATCAAACAGGACTACAGAGCCTGCCGACCAGCAGCGCACTCAGGCCAGAAGCAGTTTTCAAGCCTATTGACATGCTCCTATGGGCTTAAGTTGTTCAGGAGCAAATCTATTCTGAGTTTCCAGGACCAACACACTTATTTAGACTTAGTAATGGCCAACAGTTAGAGGCCTCACAAAGCCGTTTCATATTAATAATCTTAATCTAGAGAACTTGCGTGTTCTCTAGAAAGAAGTAGAGCCTTCAGGGGAGGGGGGGAGCTGCAACTGTCCAGTGAACTGCTTGGGGTGTTGCACGCCACAGGGTGCCTTCCAGTGGAAACATGCTCAGCACACAGGGCACACTTGCCCAGAAGGCACCAGGTGAGCATCAGAGTGATGGCCATGCTCAGGTGCCCACCCCTTCAGCAGCACCCACATCCGCAGAGCCAGGCCAAGAGCCCACTGGAAGGGTCTGCTGCCATCTTATTCAGGGCCTGTGTCCTGTTCCATCCTTTGGGTTCACACAGACACCTGCTTCAAAAAGCAAGGAGGACCACCTTGAAGAAGACACCATGTGCTCTTCACTCTGAACTGAAGCGATGTTTTAATGACCCAGCAGCAAGTCTTGCTTGGATTCTCAGACTGGGGAGGCAAAGTGGAGAGAGTCAGCATCCTTCAGAAGTCTCCTGTGTTTTCAGAGTTGATCAACAAGAAATGCTTCAGCAAAAAAAAGCAAAATGAGTCTCCCAGAGCCCAGAAGATGCTCTGCTGTACATTCAGCATCCCCAGGAGGGCAAGGCACCCTACCCTGGGAGCATGCTGCTAGCGATACGGCCCAGGACTACAGAAGCACAGGGGACCGGCCTCTGCTGGAGGTCAGCGATGCTGAGCTGAGGAACGGAGAACGGAATCTCATTTCCCAGAGACTGCTTCTATAAGTTACTAAAGTAGTAGCTGAGTAACCCCCATTTGTGGTGACTTGGCTTAATAAAGAGAGTCCTGTCCCTGCACAGACATGGGAGGGGTCAGAAACACCAACCCTACCTGAAAACTACTGGAAACCAATGGCTGTGGGAAGGGGAGAGCCATTCCTTTAGAGCTGGGGCTCTTGGTGGGTTAACCAGGCTCCAGTGGATGATCCACACCAAAGGACACTGGGGATACAAGTTTGACCCTATAGACTTTATGGGTGGGGGGTAGTAAGGGACAATCTTGGCTATGATGGATCTAAAGATGATCAAAATATGTTGTATGAAATCTGCAAAAATCAATTTAAAAAGGAATTTTTAAAGTTTCCTGAGATTTCCCCTAATTTCAATTTTTAATTATTTTTATTATTATTATTTTTTCTGTATTTCATACAGAACAGCTCAAAAACTCCTAATCATCTTTATGCTCCCCCACCCCCACTGGAGCCCATATACTCAGTCATCCCTATCAAGGCCCACTGGGTTGTCAGTGTTCCCAACCATTCCCCAGTGCAAGTCCATCCACTAAGTCTAGTCAGCCTATCTAGAGTCCCTTGTTTTAGGAAGATCAGCTCTTCTTCATCCAGCAGCAATCAGTTGCCAACATTCCTTCAGATAAGATTGAGGTCTGCTGTTATTGTAATGATGTCTTTAAAGGTTTATTAGTCTGTAAATTACCAGATATTTGATTCATTTAAGAATGTATCAATACTGCGGAGGTCACTGCTCCTGCAGAGGACTCGGGTTCAATTCCCAGCATCCACACGGTGGCTAATAACTCTACATAACTCCAGTTAAAGGGCATCCAACACCTTCTTTTGACCTCAATGAGCATTGCACGATGTGGGTGCACTCACATATATGCAGGCAATACACTCATACACATAGAAAATAAAAATAATAAAAAAGTATCAATATAAAAAAGATTACAGAGTTGAGAATATAAACTGAGAATTCAGAATATAAACTGAGCCTCACTGCATTCCTCATGGACAGGGAAGAGCGGCCATGGGCAAAGTGGGAATCTTTCATAATGGTCAGACACTTACATTAAACTGAGCTTTTATCCCAAGCAGAACTTCCCTGGTTAGGGAGAAAACATGAGCTATTACTGTCTTCCTGTGTAAGACTCTCAAATGTGTGCATGCAACAAACAGCAGACAGCACTTTCCCTGTTCGGCAGATACGAAACGCGAGCCCAGTGCGTCACCACGTTACCAGTACACTAACGTCATTTCTTTTTTTTAACAAACTCATATCTTGAGATAAATGCAAATATCAGGAGACATTTTTCTTCATAAGCATCTTAAGGCTCTTCCTAAAATATGTACAGGCAGGGATCACTGCTTGTAGTTCACACAGGACATGTAAATGTGAAAAGGATAAACTGAGTGACCGCAGACAAAAGGCTTCTGTGTGAGCTGTAACTTGGCCGCTGGACACAGCACTTACTTACGTTAGCACAGTGCAAGGCCAGGGCGCAGAAGACGGCGAACATCTTGAAGTTGTTCTCGTCTGTCTTGGAGAAGGCGCTGCCGCTGATCTTGTTCACCATCTGCACCACGCCGATCACGCTGCCACGGCTCACGATGGGCATGCACAGAATGTTGCGCGTGGTGTAGCCTGTGTATAAGTCCACTTCCCTGTGAGAGAGGAGGGAACATTCTATCACCAGATCGCAAAGGCAGGCCTGTCAGGAGCAGTCCCTCATCAGCTGCAACTCAGCCGTGCAGTTTGTGTCCATGTACAAACAGCTGTACGAACTGCACATTCAGGGACAGTGCGAGGTGTGACAGTGTTTTGTTCAAACCTTCTCTAAAACATTCTGTCTTGTTTATAGCAGTTTTCCAGGATGGCCTCCACTAGAGGCCCAGGGCCTACCAACTGTGCTCACAATGTCAGCATCATTAGTGAACAGACAAACAGGCATTTCAGAGGAAAATACATGAAGTCTGGCAGACGACATGTTCCCTTAATTCACTCATGCTGATGAGATGTAACTTGCTAAACCAATTTAAACAGTCTTCACATTGAAAGTGAGAAAGGGGTCAGCAACCACATCCACCACAAGGACAGCCCACCCCTAGCCGCTAAAGAAGAGAAAGCGTGGCCACTTTCATCTGTGACCAGAGTGTGGGTTCATGAAGCCAAAGGATGACCCTGTCCTAACGCGAACCCCCCAGCCCTTGTTATCACCAGCACTCATCTCCGTTGAGTGGACACATCACGTTTTATTTATCCACTCACCAGGAAATGGACAAGGTCACTTGGAGAACTGCAATGGGGTGGCTCGGCAGACATGCGGCCAAGCCTTCGTGTGGACAAGTGATTTCGCTTTTCTTGGTATAATACTAGGAGGCCGCTGATGGAAAGTTTAAACGTTTGAGAAGCTGCACAGCCATTTCCCCAAGAGGCTGTGCTTCCATCACTGTGTGTGACAGCTGCAGCGCAGGCTTTCACAAAGCACCCAGCGTGACGACGCCAGGACATGGACTGACTGCTCACCTCTGAAGACCCTCTAGCAGGACAGGCTGCTCGTCAGCAGCCTAAAAAAAACCGTCAGGTGTGGGTATCTGAATACACTGACTACCGATAAGAGACTGGGAAACAGAGAGCTGAGACTCTCCGAAAGAGGCCTCAGCCCAGCGCGACCTCAAAGGAGAAACGCCAGCACGGAACTGTCTCTTACCGGTTAAAGCGTGGATCCGCATACGCATCTGGAATGTTCAGGACTTCGCCTGTTCTTGCTACTTGGCCAGCAATTCCCTTCTCGATCGAAAATCTGCAGAAACGAAAGAGAGGGACATGGTAACTGAATACCATGTTATGAAACCATTCTGAAATATCTCGTCGACATCCAATATTGAATTAAAGCCTTAGCTTTTCATCCCACAAGGTTCATTTTCAATCTTGATCAGCTACATACAGTCAAGTACTACATAGTGGCATTTCAGTCAGTAACAGTGTCTACAACGGTGATCTCACAACATTACAGAGATAAAAAGCTCCTGCCGTGGAGCTGCTACGACGTCCTGGTACAACTCAAGCTTCTATCTGAGGAGACACTAGAATAAAACTACTGTGCTTTGAGTTCTATCAAAGTGTAACACACACCACACACAGGATCTGACATAATCAGCTCATTTGTGAGACTGCATTATAGTCCTATGCACTTTCCGTTTATACGTTTCAGAGCATATACATGTCCATATATGTAAGCAGACATAGGCATATACATGTGTTGATTATGAAACAGCCTCAGGCCAGTCCTTCAGGAAGGTGCTGCTGCTGCAGTTGACGAGGCTCGGTTTGTGTAACTGGCCCTGAAGACCTTCCGGGGGATGGAATGTGGGGGTAGAAAAGAGTGTGCTGATGGCAACAGTGGTGCTCATGTCCCCAGTTTGTCAGTCAAGGCTAACGCTTGTGTTTCTGTTAGTTTTTTAACAACAAGAAAGCTTTAAAAATCTGAGAATTGTACATTGTAAAGTTTGCAAGCTGCCAAGGGAGAAAACCAAGCAATGGTCCTACCCAGTTGTAATGTCTATGAGCCACAACAATGATGGCCCACCAAATACTCTCTATTGGTACAACGATGCCACTTTTATCTTGGGGATAATCAACAGCTGTAGAATTGGATGTAAGGCCTGTTCACGAGGTGAGATCCATGCATTCTACTGTGAACACAGCCAAGTGCACACGGTTGGAGAGGTCACAGCTCCCAGAGAAGAATCTACCCCATCACTTTCCTAGACCAAGGTAATTTCTTACTATATCCCAAACAGATAGCCTTCTATTCACAGACAAGGGTAACTCCCGCCATTTCTCAAAGTACCTTCTTTTTGCAACAATTGATAGACCGATAGATTGTTACAAAGTCCCACAACTGATCAAAATGGAAAGAGTGTCTGTGCGGTGCCCAGCTCTAAGTGGCACATCCACAATGCAACCTCTACACCTAAGGCTTATCATAGCAGAAGGGACAGAAAGATCGTAAGAGCCAGAGGAACAGGATGCTTGCTGCTAGTTGATGCGTTCTAGACAGGACAGGGAAGCTGCACGGTGACATCCCCACAGTGTGGTCGTCTAACAAGATCTGCATGTGACAAGACCGGTTGACATGCCAATGTGTATGGGGGAAATTTCACAGGGTCTCCCTTCTAAGCCTTATGTTAGATGCACATATTACTTTTACATTTACATGTCCTAAATAACCTTATAAGTTAGGTAAAAAGATATATGAATCCGGAAAACAAAAGTCATTACTTGAAACCATGTTTTAAGACATACTCCATAATATATGAGAATATAATTGAGCACAGACTGAAACAAAATTTTCCAACTGATCTTTTCAACACTAACTAATAGTAATCTCTTATATTGGCAAATCACCATATAAATTGCAATATGCTTCATTACAAATCTTCTTAGTGGATTTTCAACAGAGTGAGGTGAAGTCTGTTGGGTTCACTAACTTCTAGACATATGGTCAAACCCCAGCTATGTCTGGATTTCATGCACACAGGACTTGGACTGTATGCTGTTTGCAACCCAAGGATTACATAGAAATAAAATACAAATACCTTTGCTTCTCTAATTCACTCATTTTTAAAAACAATCAAAACATGAACATCAATTGATACATTTACTCATGTTTTGATAGTATGAGACTTAATGTGCAAATATCACATTAATATTTTTCTCATCATTGCATTATCATCATACATGGGTTCATGTCAAAATTTAGTTAAGAAATGTATTTACAATGAGCACTAAGATTTTTCAGAAACTCAAAAGAGAACTGATACAAGTTAGAATTAAGATATGTGAGCCTGGGGCTGGAGAGATGGTTCAGTGGTTAAGAACAATGACTGCTCTTGCAGAGGACCCAGGTTCGATTCCCAGCACTCACATGGCTGGTAACAACCATCTCTAACTTCAGTTCCAGGGGATCTGATGCCTTCTTCTGTCCACAGGCATTGCATGACACAGGTGCACTTATATACATGCAGGCAACACACTCACACACATAAAATAAAAATAATAAATAATTTAACAAAAAAAAGATATGTGAGCCTGTGGCAGTGGTGGTGTCGAGAGGGGGACCCATGTCAGCTCGATTAAATAAGGGCCCGAAGGGGAGGTGAGAAATGGGTGGTGGGCCAGCACTAGATTGAGAAGTATTTGAGACTGATTGCTGCTGGGTGAGGGAGAATATGACTTACATACGGCCGCTGGATGGGCTGATCAGACTCCAGTGGACACATTTACATTGAAGGACATTTAGGTACAAACACCTGAATGAATAGGACTCAGCATGTATGGCAGAGTGCACAGGGTTCAGTGAGAAGATGAGGAGGCATGGATTAGGAGGGGATCTGGATTTGAGTGAGAAATGTTGTATGAAATTTTAAAAGCTCAATAAAAAATGTTTGGTGTGAATGTACAAAAATTCATTAAAAAATACATTGGAAAAAAGATATCCAAAAAGTGAACCAACATTGCATAAAACTCAACACTGCCATCTTCCTGGATTTCTCATACTTTGACAAGCACAAATGAGATGCACGAGCTGTGCCAGAGTCCATCTGTGATGCACACGTCTCTACCTCATGTGCAAGGTTTGAACGGGACCTTTCAATCAGCTCTGAGCAGAAGCCACAGGTGCGGAGCAGACCCTGGGATGCAGGAGACTGGCTTGCACCAATCCTAAGGCCATGGAGCCTCATTCCCTTAACGTGTGTGCCCGGGCTTCGCTGCTTCCCCAATCAGATCAATACCAGCTTTGATAGGAACACCGAGACTTTAGGAGAAACTAGTTTAGTTAAGTGACTATGTCCAGACTGGAAAGACCAGCTCTACAATCAGACCAAGGAATGAAACAGGTTTAAGACCCCATGTACTTTGACCTTACCATCACCCTAGAAATAGCCCCTGTGGCAAGTCACACTGTGTTCCGTGCTATTAGTTCCCTTACACCGCAGAGTGGCCAAATTTAGAGCAATTCTTAATTAATGAGGACGTGGCGTGTTACCGGAGAATTTTACTTGGGAGGTTAAACCACACACAGAAGCGAAAAGAACGTCAATGAAAAGAACTTCCACTTGTGTCTGTGAGGCGGGATCCCTCCACCTGTCCAGTGCTCCTTGCAGGTTTCCAGGGTGACAGGACTCAACCACCCGGCTCCCAGCAACAGATAAATGCCATCTGTCCATTTACACACACGACAGCGGCTGCCACTCCAAGGGGGAAGGCAGCTCTGGTTTCAAAGCGCACTGAAAGTGACACTGAGTCAGCAACTGGTCAGTTACAGAAGGTGTGTGAGTCATTTCTTTCCTCTGCTCTGGGCTGTCGAGGTCCCCACTGGCTGGGAAGCAGCAAGGGCTGGGCTGGTTGCCGGCACGCTGCTCCCTGGCCAGGAACCTGCGGGCTCCAGCCGAGCGACCTTTACCTACCTGGGAGCACTAGTAAGTTTTTCCAAGTGATTTCCAAAAGGACCGCCTCCGGAAGCCGGCGTTTCCAGGAGTGACGCTAAGGCTTCCTGGGCGGTTGGCCGGCTGCAAAGTCATTCCCAGAAGCACTACCTTCAGGAGGCGGGTCCTGGTGGGAATGATATCACAGTATGACAAGCATTGTCAGCACTCCTGCGAAGAGGCACAGAAGAGCGGGTGACGGAACACTGTATCTGCCACAGGCCAGGCGGCCGCGCTACCTGATCTCCTTGGTCTTCTTGAAGACCGGCTTTCCTTCCTTTTCCTCCCCAATATCGAACAGGTCTGAGTACAGCTCCTTGTTCTTGTGGTCCACCTGGAACAGGGCACAGCGGTCGGCGTTCACTAGGTTTTTTGCATATATCTGGAAGACAAATGAGAAAAGCCGGAGTAGGCCAAGGGGAGACGGATGGATGCTCTGATTAGGAAGGACAGAGGCATTACGAATAACGGAGCACTGGTACCAAACGTCGTAAGTATGATGTGTAAGGAGCTGTGTGCTAATCCTGGAAGATAACTACACAAACGAACAGCTGATATACTCCACGGCTGCGCTGACGCTGAGATACCCCAGCACATTCCTGCTGGGAGTCACACAGCTGTCGGCCTTCCTTCCTCCAAGTCCTGAAACCCTGAGCTCCTGTGAGGAGCTTCCCAGGATGCTCATGGTGCCTTGGGCTGAGTCTCGGTCAGCACCACGGCCAGCACCCACTGACCAGGTGGAGTCTAGAGTGACTGAAGAGTATCAAATAAGCCAGGTGTGGCGGCTCACACCTTTAATCCCAGCACTCAGGAGGCAGAGGCAGGCAGATCCCTGGGAGATCAAGTCCAGTCTGGTTTATGTAGCTTGCTAAGTCAGCTAGCTACATAGTGGGATCATGCCTCAAAAATCAATCAATCAATCAATCAATCAAATAACAACAACCAAACAAAATGGACATAGATGCGCTTTGCTACTGCCATAGCCGAGTTCCGGTGCTGAGGTATCTGATAACTTGTTAGTTATTGGATTCTAACCATATGCTAAGCACAAATATGTTTCGTGGACATTCGTAACAGTATCATATCAGAGGAAACGTTCACTGTACTTTATATATTAGGGAGACTCGGGCTCTGAGAGCAGCCTGGCCTGTCCCGCTATCCCAGGCCTGGCACGTGGTTGGTCTACAACCAAACTCATACTCATGGTCCCCACGGCCCACGCTTTTATGTCAAATGTGCTTTTCCATTCACAGTGGCAAAATGTTCGTTCATTTCATCATTCACCTGTTCATCCGTTTCCTTTCACAAACATTTCTTTAATGTTCAACATCTCCAACTGCCCTTAGTGGGCTGGGAGTATAGTTGTGTCATAAACAGAGTATTTACATGTATCAAAAATTCTGGGGAACTGGAAAGATGTCTCAGTGGTTAGAGGTGCATAACTGCTCTTGCAGAGGACCCATGTTTGGTTTTCAAAACCCATGTTGGGCAGTTCATAACTGCCCATAACTCCAACTCCAAGGGACTTGACGTCCCCTTCTGACCTCCTCGGGCACTGCACTCATGTGCTCACCCCCCCCAACACACATACACATTTAAAAGTAAACAAATAAGAGCGATTTCTGGAAACTTCAACCATCCAGATCTTAACTATGAAATTATTATTCATGAAAATAGCTCTCAGAGCAAAACAACCATCACAAAATCTTTTCAAGAACACCGTGGGCCACGTGCGGTCTGAGGAAAGTAAAGAACCTCACATCAAACATAAACGCGATAAATCAGACCAGGTGCCATCCTTGTCCTGTGCTTACTGCCATGATCCATCTGCCCTCGCTCAGCGGACACTGGCTGTGCCTGGGACAGAGGGAGAGAGCTACCTTATCCTGTGCTTACTGCCATGATCCATCTGCCCTCGCTCAGCGGACACTGGCTGTGCCTGGGACAGAGGGAGAGAGCTACCTTGTCCTGTGCTTACTGCCATGACACTCAGCGGACACTGGCTGTGCCTGGGACAGAGGGAGAGAGCTACCCTAGCGCTGCCCAAGAGCACGGGGGCTTTGGGCCCCTTCTGGCCACTGGGCTTTCTGTGCCTGGGGTTCTCAGGGTGGAGGATGAGTCTATGGCTCCCAGCACACTGGACGCCAGGGTTCTCAGTCTAGGAAACTACAGAACGTTCAGGCCTAGGAGCTGAGGATGTAGCTCAGTTGGTAGGGCACTTGCCAGGCATGTGTGAGGCCCTGGGTTCCATTTCTAGCAACACACACACACACACACGCACACACACACACACAAAGCTGTGTTCTAAATGGATACAACTCTCAGCACAAGAGCACGGGGGCTTTGGGCCCCTTCTGGCCACTGGGCTTTCTGTGCCTGGGGTTCTCAGGGTGGAGGATGAGTCTATGGCTCCCAGCACACTGGACGCCAGGGTTCTCAGTCTAGGAAACTACAGAACGTTCAGGCCTAGGAGCTGAGGATGTAGCTCAGTTGGTAGGGCACTTGCCAGGCATGTGTGAGGCCCTGGGTTCCATTTCTAGCAACACACACACACACACACACACACACACACACACAAAGCTGTGTTCTAAATGGATACAACTCTCAGCGGTGAGGCCAACCCATTCGGCTTGTTTAACCTGCCAGAGTCACTATCTCTAGCTGTCCTCTGCCCACCTTCAGAGCCAGCTTCCAAAATCAACCAAGGTTAACAGCAAGGGATAGTGGGGGTGGGGTGGGCACATTTATCTAAACTAGGAAGAAATACTGATTGATGTGCTACTTCCATTTTATTTTCAAAAAATTTATGTGCATCTGTGTGTCAGTATGCACATGTGTGTGCAGGTGCACACCCAGGCCAGAACAGGGGGTCTGATCCCCTGGAGCCGGAGCTGCATGCAGTTATGCGCCACCCATTGCGGGCGCTGAGACCCAAACGCGGGTCCTCTGGGAGAGTAACAAGTGCTCTTCAGCTCTGGGCCATCCCCCCAGACCCCCTTATTCACATGTGCTCGTTTTTATTTACAGTTTGGGACTTCAGCTGTTTGTTCTAACTGGCCGGCCACCTGAACAGCCTTTTCTGACTGTCCTTTCTTTGTTCCTACCTGCTCTATAATATTTCTCTATCCTTTCTCACCTTTAACCCACACCCTTTCCCTCTGGCCCATCTTCACCCTTTTGTTTCCCGTCCACACTCTTTTCACATGGTGGCTATTAAGACCCTCGCCACGCCAGGGACACAGGTGAAGCCCACGCAAGCCTGACACCGTGTGTTGTCACTGAGTGCGTTGCCCAGCCTCCTCCTAAACAGCAGTGGAGACCATAAACCCAAATGAAGACAGCTCACCAGGAGACTCACAGAAAACAAGCGAAGTGGGAGAGCGAGGCCTGAGGACGCTCCATCCCAACAGACAGACCGAACACAACGAAGAGGCAGAAAAGCACGGGAAAACAAGCCACCGCCAGGATGACCCCCGCACAACTCCCAGCCCCAGACGGTGCAGACCGAAGACCACGAGGCGGCTCAAACGCCAGGAAAATATTTCCGGGTCTGCTTTTAAACATGATCAGCAATTCTATGCAGGACTCAAGTCAGCAGACGACCAGGACAAGACAGCTAACAAGGCGGGTGAAAGGTGTGCAGTGCGGAGAACAAAGTCAAACACACGGAAGGAAAATTCAAATCGAAAATAGATTCTGGAAAAGAGCCCGAGAGATGCAGGAATAAAAGTCAGCCAACTAAATAAAAACACCATGGAGAGCATCATGGACAGACAAGACTGAGCAGGAGAAAGAGCATGAGGGGTGGGGCACAGAGGCAAGCACACACAGACAAACAGGAAGAAAAACGAGTGGGCGTGACCAACTTCCAGAACTCTGGGATAGCAGAGCTAACACCAAATCTAAAGACAGAGACGATCTAGTCACTGAAATCTCAGCAGGAAGTTGCTCACCACACCCACTGGCTTTTCAGGAGAGGAACGATTAAGACTTGATCCAAGTAGAATGAACTGTAGGATCAACATGAATCAAGTAGGGATCCCTCAGATGAATAAATGCTTCGTAAAGCTCCCTAAGACGCCCAGATGAATAAGGGCTTTATAGATTATAAGGAGAAACCAAATCTTTCTAAATACAACTATTTTTAAAAATATTTTATTATTATTTTATGTGTATGAGTTTATTATCTGCATATATACAACTATTTTTTAAATGCCATTCAAAATTCCTTCCCCAAAATTTCAACAGGGCTGAGGAACTGATCAAAGAGGGTTCCAGGGCACCATGTGTTTACAACATTTGAAAAAGCTTGTTCCTCCAACACACACAAAACCATGTCACAGATCAGAACCAAGAACATAGGGTTTAAAGGCAATCTCTGTCAGGCTGGAGAGATGGCTCAGTGGGCTAAGAGCACTGGCTGCTCTTGCAGAGGACCTGGGTTCAATTCCCAGGACTCACGTGGCAGCAAACAACCATCAGTAAGTGCAGTTCTAGGGGGATCCGACACCCTCTTCTGTTCTCTGTGGGCATTGTGTGACACGGGTGCACTTACATACAGGCAGGCATGACACTCATACACATAAAATAAAAATACATAAATCAAAAAAAATTTTAAAAAGACAATCACTGTCAAAAGTAAAGGACACCTACCATGATGTGCTCAAGGAGAGAGTCTATAGCGACTATGTTATCAAAATATGTCCTGGAAAACAAAAGAGAATCCTGTGAGTCATCTTACTGATACCAGAGCCCAATCCTGTGAGTCATCTTACTGATACCAGAGCCCAATCCTGTGAGTCATCTTACTGATACCAGAGCCCAATCCTGTGAGTCATCTTGTGTGTGGTATGGGATTCTACATTTAAGTAAACATAAATATGCACGTCACTTGTTTTCTAGCCTCTTATGGAAGCAATACGCATTACTAAAAGTGAATGAAATGTTGTCAGGGCCTCAGCGCTCAGGCTCTAACTCCAGCAGGTGCATTCAGTAATTAATATTGCTCAATCCAAGAGAGAGAGAAAGCCAGGGGCTGTGATGGGAGCACTACAGGACCGAATCAGATCAGCCACACGCATTCTCATGAATGGTCTAGAATAAGAATCTTTAAATTGATTAACTATCACCAATATGACTAGACTGAGTAATCAGAGCACTGGAAAAGGCAGGAGCTGAAGTGGACTGAGAAGAAGGAGATTCACGAGCGTATCAGTCGTGACCAGGATGTCACAAACACGTCAGTGAAACACACTCCCCCGGCTGTGAATGGTAAGTGTGTTTGGAGGCATGTGAGGTGTTTGCTGAGACGTAATCCTCCCCCCAAGATGAACTAACAGTCAGGTATGACAGAAAACCGTAAGAAGGCACGCAACCTGGGCGTCCTGGCTGTGCGAGCTTTCAGTTTAGTTCGTGTAAATTTGTCAGCGCTCTCTCAGTTAACAAGATTTGCCATCATAAATAATGAATTTTATTTAAAAGACAATGACTTACTTAAAACCAGTGAGACCTGGGCCACACTTCCTTCATTGCAAGCAGAAGCAGCACTGGAGGAGGAATGTGGGGAGGAAGTGAGCTTCCTTCCGGTGCAAAAGGCCAGGAGGCCATGGAGTGTCAGGGAGCAGTTAGCTGACTTCGGACCACTTCCAAAATATTCAAATGTATCTACAGAGAGGGACCAAGTCTCCTTTCTAGGTGCTCTGAAGTCAAGCAGTGGTGGGACGCAATCACGTTTGACAGGGTTTAACTATTTGAAGGCACAGCTGGCCAAGTGACCAGAACTGCTTCAGCTCCACAGGCCTCTACTTTCAGGTTCAAAAAAACAGCTGCGACATAACCTGTAATTCCAGTCTGGGTATTCAGGAGGCTTTGGTGTGTGCTGGTGGGGGACGGACTACCACTCTGGGGATGTGAGGGGCCAGCACCCTCCACAGGGCTACTGCGAGCCAGGGAAGAGGAGTGCTTCCCTCCCTTACGAAACTGTGGGAGGACATGACCCAGGTGACCGTGTCCTGGGTGCTTTAATATTTCAGTGATTATTGAGGTAGGCTAAAGAGATAGCACTCAAAACCAACCCAAACCCAGAGTTTAATAAATATCATGGCTTTTACTACCAGCTCAAGAGAGATGTTTAAGGTTGAGCTTGAGAGAAATGGGCGTTCAATGTCACACTTGAGATACTCCACAAAGAAATGTAAAATGGCATTGCTAATGATACTGTTTAAAGTGACACTTAGAAAATTCCAGAGCACATCTTAGAAAAAGTTAACAAGCGCACATTCTCTCCCAGTGGATCAACCGTCTTCAAAACTACTTTTTAGTGGGCTGGAGAGAAGTGGCTCAGTGGTTAAAAGCACTGGCTGTCCTTGCAGAAGACCTGGGTTCAAATCCCAGTACTCACAGGGTAGCTAACAACCGTCTGTAACTCCAGTTCCAGGGGATTCAACGCCCTCTTCTGTCCTCTGTGGGCACTGCACGACACAGGTGCACTTACTTGCAAGCAGGCATAATGCTCATACACACAAAATTAAATTTTTTAAATTTTTGAAAATTATTCAGTACATGAGATACGTTACAGGGGGTTTTAGTTACAAAACAAACACCAAATTGAAAATTAAGACCACCACATATACACCTATAAGCTTCATCAAATAAAGTGAGCATGGAGAAAGATGTCATTCTATAGTCCAAAATATGAGTAATCATTCTTTCCAGATGGCATGTATAATAAAGATTGGTTTAGTGCAATCTTTGTTGATTAGTCCAGTTTGATCAGCTCCCAGCTGCAGCAGATGGAGGGAGGTCTATCACCAGTAGGTCTCACTCCCATCACTGATCAATAAGGACAGCGAGCGCCCCAGACAGAACACTTACTTTGATACATCAAGTAGAAAATCATTCAGCTCAGTCTGCTTGGCAAGACCCCTGCACACCTGCCGTATACAAAGGTGGTATTGATCATTACAGAGCTCTGCTAACAGGGGAACCAAACTTCAGAACATGGTTAGCAACACAATCACCACTAATCATCATCAATGACATTCCTAGAGTACTGTTCTAAGAGCCTTACATCATTATTTCATTTAATCACCGCATAGCTCCGTAGATCTGAGATAGGCCCTCCCTAACTTAGGTACTAAGAGACTGAGAAACTCAGTCAGAACCCAGAGTAAAAGTGCTAGAGCCAGCCCTCAGACCCAGACTGTCCACCCAGACTGCTTTCTGCCCCTCCGTTGCATGTTCAAACCCTGTAGTTCGGCACATTCTAATGGCCCAAGCACACCTATTCACGCTAGCACCCTGCAGGTCTACTGTCACGCACTTCCCCATCGGCCTGAGGCAGAACATAAAAATACACAAGCATTCGTACTTGCAAGAGATTTGAGGCAACTTGCAAGTGACTATAAGGGTTCATAGTTGAAACTGCTCAGATACAAAATGCAACATTCCAGGGTGAAGCTTGAGGCTCCTTGTTAACCGCAACTGCTGTCCCTGGCCCTCCCGCACTCTCAGCACACCCCAGAGCACCCAGACTCACCTGCACCTGGTGGATGGCTACGGAAGCCCAGGCAAGATTGGCTGTTGCCACCTACAAAACACACATGCACACCAAGCCAGCTTTGTTAGGCACTGTCCTGTTCGCTGCCTCCTTGAGACCCCAGGATGCCAGCCAGCCCCCGGATCCTCCTGCCCACCCTCCCCAGCACTGATCACAGACACGTCTCACACACTTGGCCTTTTCGATGGGTGCTGAGGCTCAAAGCTGGAGTCTTGTGGTATGCCACCTGGGCCATCCCACCCCCATCAGCTCCTATTCTTCGTCTGTTACTGTTTTACTTGGGGGGTTCTCGGCTGGGCACGCAGTGCTGGGGACAAGACTGGAACTGCTTTTAGTGTTCTTCAGGGAAGGGAAGGCACACACGGCAGGAAAGCAAGTGTGTGCTTCAAGTAGTGTACAGGACAGTGAGGGGTGCCATGATGGCACCCAGTAGGACAGCAGGAAGCGGGGCCCAGGCTCCCAGAGAAGATGACTTCAGGGCAGGTGGTGTGAGGGGATGGGGCTGCACTCCACACAGCAGAAGAGCAAGGGCAAGAGTTCTGCCTAAGACTATAGGGTGGGGGAAGTATATGTATATGTGTGTGGGGTCAGGCCACTGGACGGTCCTGGCTCCTCCAGCAAGCCAGAGTATATCACTGCAGCATGTGGGTTTGGTGTTACAGAGCTAACTCTAATTCAGTGAAGAGAGACTAAGCCAGAGCCTGCCCAGTGCACCCGACACTGGAACCTCCTCCGAGGATACATCCAAGAAAGAAGACCTCAGTCAGGCTGGAGAGATAGCTCAGCAGTTAAAAGCACTGGCTGCTTTTACACAGGACCCGGGTTAGATTCCCAGCACCCACATGGTGGCTAACAACTGTCTGTAACTCCAGTTCCAGGGGATTCAACATCCTCTTCTGACCTCCATGGACACTGCATGACATGGGTGCACTTACATACATGCAGACAATATACTCACATGCATAAAATAAAAATAATAAAATAATATTTAAAGAAAGAAAACATCAGACAACCACCATGTAAAAGCTCTTAAGATCCTCCACCGCTTTGCTTGGTAAACACTAGGGCATATTTTTGGCTAAGATGTTTTCATACACACAAAAAAGGGGTATTTCTAATTTAATCAGTCTCCCCTATAAACAACCGCACAAGTGAAGGGATTTGAAGGGCAGCAGTGCTCATCAGTGAGGAAGAGCTGCCCGGGGCCCACGAGCTGCCTGCTCACCTCCTGATGACTGAGGGAGAAGGCTTCTTTGCCCCAGTGCCTGTATAACTCAAGAATCCCTATCAAGTCACCAATAGCAGTGACTATGGGCAGGCACAGCACAGACTGGATTCGCGTCCCCGATTCCAGGCCGGTACCTCTTGGAAATCGCTCATCCTGAAAAGTAAACGGGGGGAAAGATGTGAACGTCAATGCATCTTTGAATAGCACACCCTTGGTGAGTAGAGGACGACTGTCTGTCTGATGTGTTGATAAGAACAGTCTCCATAAAGCCCACCATTCCTTCATCACTGCCTCAGCCAGAGCTGACCCAGGTTCCACAAGTACAACAGTGGGAACCACGTGCAGGGTGTGCTAACTGGACACCAAGGGCCCACACAACCATCCACATAACCAGGGACCAATCATTCATCATTATAATCATTTCTAAGCAAAATCTCTGAAAGCAAGCACAGAGAGTGAATCAGTATCAAAAACACCAATTCTCCTTTCCCTTCTCTTCACTAAAGTAACTAATCTGTTCTAAGTAACAGCATCATCGGTAAAAACAAACTAAACCCAGGTATCACGCCTAGTTTAGCACTTTCACGGAGCCGACTCCTCACATGGAGGTTCTGGCTTGCATTTGTCACTTGTGGTGACATTCCACCAAACGTCTGTGTGCACACACTGTGGAGGACCCCACTGAGGTGCCATTTGTCACCTCTCTGGCAGCCACACCCTTTCTGGTATGCTCCATCATTGCGGAGGCTCAGCTGGGGCTCAGGTGTTCCTGTGTCTGCTCTGCTGTTGTGGCAAATGGGAGTGGGGAGTGAGAGGCACACACAAACCTGGGTCCCCATGGCCAGCCGCTCCTACTCATGGACAGCTGACCTCTGTCTTACGGGTGGCCAGAAGCCTATGGCCCACCTCAGCAGGACAGCCTGAGACTCCCGAGAACTGACCAACAGTACTGCAGGGCACCACGCAGACCTGGGCAGTCAGTCCTACAGCTGACATGAAGCTCCAAACAGGCACTGACTACTTTACACAGATACAAAAACATGTTTCCATGTTTAACCATGTTGGCATGTGTTGAATAAGGCCTCTTACATCTAGCTCATAGGGAGCATACAAGTTAAAATTCTCTGATAATAAAAATTAATCTCTATACAAATCCACATATTGCTCTATCTTGGTTTAGTGCCTTCATAATTATTTCATAAAATGGATGCCAGTTTAATGTGATGTGGTTCATAAAATAGTTATGAAAGAGCCTAAATGATAAGATCAAAATAATATGTCATCTTTCTTAATTAAGTGAACAGTTAATAAATGTTAGCCCTGAAGGCCCCTTACCCCAAGGATGTCCTCTACGAGCAGCGTTTTCCGAGACTTGGCCACGTAAGCAGAGATGGTGGTGCCCTGGGTGATGGGCCCTGCGGGGATGAGCCTGGGCTGGCCCTCCTTTATCCCAGGTGGTCTGAACACGCACAGACTCTAGGAGGAATAGGAGACACTTCCTAGGTTCTCCTCTGCCTTTGCCCAACAGAGAAAGACCCTGAGACATTACCGAGAGGCCCTGCAAGTCTGGGAGCCAATCACAGGGACACCTGGGGCGAGATAGGGAGTTTCCAGACTGGAGCGTGTGAGGGAAGTGAAGTGTATCCTACTTCACGCCAAGCACGGGTCTGAAGTCAGACTTCACAGAGTCCAGGCAATAGATCAAGCTAGCCTCCTTTTCTGAGAGAAGGGAAAATGATGTACCCTGACCCTGGACTCCAGACCGTCACGGCACCAGCTGCCAGTCAAAGGGTGAAACTGTACCTTCGCTTTCATTACCGTATTTCCTCCTGGGAACTTTGTTTCTGAGACCCCGTTGCTTGTTCCAGTGCAGAGTCGGAGGAACAGCGGATTCGGAGTACTATGAATTAAAAATGTGCTGTTCTCTGCAAAATCATGACTAATCAGTGATTTCCCCTCTCAAATGACTCAAGGGCAGAGGAAGGCTGTTGGTATATTTTAACTAATCCACTCAAAAAATATCAGGATCAATTATTTTGACAAAATTAAATCATATTTTAAATTATTTCATACTAAATAAGAAATTCTAAATTATTTCCTAATTAACAGAGTTGTATCCTGATTATCTACCCGTTTGAAACTGTTAAATAGGTTCAGGGAAAACCCACTTACTTCCATGTTAGATGGGACACTGTAACTTACCGCGAGCCCACAACCCCAGCAGTTCCTACCACCACCAAGGTGGTGCGAAGTGTGGCACTGGGGCAAACACTTTATTAACCTAGCCCATCGATGGTTTTCAGGCTTCACGCTATCGGGCAGCTCTTCCTACACATCCTGCAGCCTTGGGAGTAAGAGCTGTAGGAGTCTGAACACCTGCGCTAAGTCACCAGGGAGGAGGACGCTGCGAGCTCAACTTTGCCTTGATCCTGGCAGTTCTAAAGAAAGGGCTAGAAGCTGTATTCGAGGGTGTGTTCCCAAGCACACAGAATAGTTAACACTGTGCTCAAAGCATATTTACCACTGGACCAATGCGTGTGAAAGACAAACTTCAATGGTTTTCTTAAAAAAGATGAAACTTTATACATGTAAGTGCAAGCGTGTTGTACACTCAGAGACTAAAGCAGGTGTGGTGCCAAAGGGGAGTTCATGTTTCAAAAGGCTGGAAGACCGCACTTATCTTTAAAAGGCTCACTGGCATGTATTAACTATCCATAGTAATGGGTTTCATTATGACATTTTCCTCCATGTGTAGGGTGTGTTTTCAACACACTCACCAGGCGTCATCCTCCCATCCCCCTCCCACTCCAGCAGATCCCCTCTCCTCTCCGCTAGTTCCATTTTCCATTTTTATGTCCTTTTCCCCCTTGGGGATCCAGTGAGTTTACCTCTAGGATTGCTTACAGGGTTGTGGGTAAGGGGCTATTTACAGGGGCACAGGCAACTTATCAATGACTACGCCACTGAAAGTGTCTCTCCCTCAGCAAACGGTAACTGCCTATCCATCCTCAGGGAGGGGCAGAGAGTTTCATGAGCCCCTTGTCTCTGGCAATCCCTAACTGCCTGTAAATCCTCCAGGAGCTGGCCAGACCTTGTGAGTGCTGACAGGCCCAACTCTGCAGGTCTAAGGCAGGAAGCATAGCTGCTGAGGGGTGGCGTCTAAACACCATGCCAGGCCCGGAAGGGACCGTCCCACAACACTCCCCCACATCCTCCAGCTCTTCCATTCTTCCTGTCCCCTCTTCCACCATTTCCCTGAGCCCTGAAGGGGTTGACATGGATGTCTCGTTTAGGGATGAGCACTCAACAGTCACTTCCTCTCAGCACTATGATTCATTTTGAGTCTTTGCTTAATGGCAAGAAGAAGCTTCTGTGATCAGCAATGACAGAGACCCTGAACTATGGGATGAACACATATTTAGAAGGCAGTTTGATGGGCACATTCTGTCCATTTAGCAAAACAGTGGCAGCGGTGGCAGCCGCTTCCCCACTAGGGACAAAGACCTCCTGAGCTATGGGCTTTGACCAGGTTTACAATCCCAAACATGAATCTGCCTCCTGTGGAGCAATTATCAAATCCAATCAGAAAGTAGTTGGCTAGCGCCATAAAGCCGCATCGCTACTGCATCGGTGGGTGCGTGCTGCCTAGCAGGTTGATGGCGGAGCACGCAGGGTCCACAGCCGACAAGACAGCTGAAGCCAGCTGTCCCCACTGTGAAGGCTAACAGGAAGCTCCCAACTCAGCCTAGGCTTGATTTCTCCATGTCATACTACCAGAGGATGTGGTGTCATCAGCCATGGTGTCTTCCCACCATTCTTTTAGTGGGAAGCCAATGCCAGTGGCAATAGCCTGCACTGTTCTGGGGCCTTATGGGAGGGGACCCTCCCTCACAGGGAGGCAGCTCACCTGGAGGTACCCCTGTTTTTAAACTTACCATAGTTCTATGACTCACTAAGACATACACAGCACCCAGGAAGCAAGGCCCCCATGAGCTTTAGAATTAACACGTATAAGTCAGTTGTCACCTCCTCACACTGAGGGAAAAAAGTAGAAAAAGATGGAACAAGATGAATTCTTTTTAATTAAAGGCTACAGCGGATTTGCCACAAAGAAAAATCAGAATAGACTGTGACTTTTTCAAACTTTCCTCTTCTCTACCAAGGACATAATGGCAGGGAATGAACTTAACCTGAGCTGAGTCAAAGAATGTGCTCTGAACAATAACAGAAAGAATGTTCTGGAGCAAGCTTCCAAATTAGCTTTGGATTTTCTACTTGGTTTGGCTTAGAGTTGTTCTGTTTATCTGAAGACACACTATGTGTATATTTTTGGATGGCTTAGAAATTAGCCATTTACCACAAGTTTAATTATGTCATCAAGTTATAAAGCCCAGAATTCACTAATGGAAATCCATCTCGCACTCTCCTGTATATTTGATGTTATAATACACTCATTGCCTCCATGGAGATGCCTATGATACAAAAGCAGCAGGCAAGCCGGGTGCACAGAAAGCCACCCAGAGATGAGCCTTGCTGAAGGAGGGCAACTCAGGAATCATTCAATTATTTGCTCAGATTTGAAAATCTCCATGGAGATGATTAGGAAAAGTAAATATTTCTTTACAGTGGGAACACATACTTACTTCATTAAGAACTTTGTGATTTCCGTTTATATACTCATAAAACAGAAATTTTCCCAATGGAAACCCCAACAAAATCATGAACGCCCCAGTAGGAGAAAGCCAGGAGCTCAGCAGGCGGAGGCAGGCTTGTGTCCACAGCTGCACTCCTGGCCTCTGTGTGAGAAGATTCCCCTTGTCTTCTGTTTACCATGCATGTATGTGAGGGGGTGTGCCATAGTGCATGAGTGGAGGTCAGAGGACAATTTTCTGGAGAGGCCTTTCTCCTTCCACTCCTGGCCTCTGTGTGAGAAGATTCCCCTTGTCTTCTGTTTACCATGCATGTTATGTGAGGGGGTGTGCCATAGTGCACAAGTGGAGGTCAGAGGACAATTTTCTGGAGAGGCCTTTCTCCTTCCATGTTCATATGGGTTCCGGGGCTTGACCTCAGGACATCAGGCTTGGTGGCAAGCCCCCTGACCCTGAGCCATCTTGCCCGCTGGCCTCCCCCACTCTTTTTAACTCAACGCACATCACCTCTTCCCAAGCTCCCTTCGTTTGGGATTAATGGTCATTCACTGATGGGAATTACAGCTTTGGGAACAGCACGGTCTCCATGACATCTCAGAGTTGCATGAAGTTAAAAGAAGTTGTTATTGCAAAAGAAAAAGCCAACCAAGAACTTCTGCGCACAGGCTGAACTTGACATACACCCAGTGATGGGAAGCGTTCACTGCATCTGAGCACTGTCCTTCCCCACTGATTTCCCGGATCTTCCAGTCTGCCTGGATCTGCCATGCACCTTTAAATTCTGCGTCACTGGTTTCATTTGTGTTTTAATTACTGCAAATTTACATTCTGCCTGGGCACTGGGTAAGGCAACTCTTGCCCGAGTTCTTAATATTTAACAGTAATAACTGTTTTATCACATACTCTCTGCATTCTTCCCTGGTGGTACATTAATAAATGATGGGTGCTGAATAAATATTAAACAAATTAACAAAGGTAATGGAGATTTTATTTTTCAAAATCAATACAATTTTTTAGCTAAGTATATGACTACTCATATTAATGATAGGAAAATACTATATTCATTATTTTTGTACAAGGATAAATGTCACAGATGACATTTTATGAAGTATCGCTACTACAGTGCACGTATTTATAATAGCTAACTTGTAAGATTCAGTGTTAACTCTCTAAAATAAATTCCCACTCTAATTTTGCATAACTCTAAACAACTTTTATTAGTGCAAGCAAATTTTAGAGACTAGAAATCAAAACTACATTTAAAAACAAGGGAATGGTCCAATGCTCCTAACTTCAACTCCCTCTGTCTTTTCCAGGACAGGAGTGAGCTGCCCTCAGGGCCCCTTGACAGGGATACTCTGGCTCTCAACTCTAGTAACTAGACCTCCAGAGGTGACCCAAGTCACAGGCCACCTGCAGGGGAGATGCAAAGCTTAGCTCAAAGGCCAGGAAATGCAAGCAGATGGATTGGCTTTCAATTAGAAAATCATTATGAATTAAACAATATCTGCGCAATAAAAGCAAGCATAAATGTATGTATTGAACGGTCACTTAAACTAGACAAATTAGCCATGGTTAGCAGGCTGGGTTCAATGAAGGGATTAAAACACATTACAATGATCAAAAACAAACTTGGAGAAATATGTTTTATGGAAAATTGACAAGAGAACAGACTAATACAATTAATAGACTAATTATTAAACTAACACAATTTATAAAATATAATACCATTTAAATGATGGGGAAAACCTGACCTGCTGATATCAACCTTCGGACCCATGTGTTTCACACAGTAAACACACACTTCAAAAATCACCTCATCCATGAAATTTCATTTTAATGTTGATATTTTTTACTCTCAGGCAGTTAAATTTTGAGATACAATTTTTAAGCAGGAGAAAATAAGCAAAACAAATCTTTGTGTTATTTTCCTTCATGAACACTAGATGGCAGTGCTAGGAAGCAAATTGCAAGTTGACACAGAGGCAGCTGAACCAGAGCCAGGCATCGCCCAGCTCCCCTGAACTGGTACTGTGGACAACTGACTTTGCAGGGCTCTGGTTTGTCCTTTGTTTGGGTTTTAGGGTTTCTTAACTATTTTATTTATTATTTTTATTTTATGTGTGTTATTTTATATTTTAAGTCTGCATGTAGGTAGGTGCACCCATGTCATGCAATGCCCACAGAGGTCAGAAGGTGGTGTTGGATCCCCTGGCACTGGAGTTAGCCTCCATGTGGGTGCTGGGGATCGAACCCGGGTCCTCTCCAAGAGCAGCCAGTGTTCTTAACTGCTGAGCCATCTCTCCAGCCCCTGTTTTATTTTTCTTGAGCCAGGGTTTTCCTGTTGTCCCAGCTGGCCTGGAACTTGCTTTGTAGACCAAGCTGGCCTCCATCTCACAGAGATCGGTCTGCCTCTGCCTTCAGAGTGCTGGGGTTAATGGCATGTGCCAACACACCAGTCCTTTGCAGGGTTCTTAATAACTGGCTAGAATTCATTATACAGGTAAAAGAAACCATCACAATTAAACTACCAGCTCTAAATAAATATAAAGAACACAGCTTAAATATCTGTACTAAACATAAAACCTTGGCTCCTTGTTTTTCTGGTTTTTTTCCCAATCTGTGTGCAAATAACAAATTCTTTGAATCGTTTCCTTCAAACTGGGAGCTTACAACTCCCAGGTCACAAGTTCATCACTGAGGGAGATCAGGACAGAAACTCAAGGTAGGAACCTGGAGGCAGGAGCTGAAGCAGAGACCAGGGTGGAACACAGCTTACTGGCTTGCTGTTACCTTTGTTATGCAGCCCAGGCTCACCTGCCCAGGGATGGCACCACCCACAGTGGACTGGGCCCTCCTACACCAAGCAGTCGAGAAATTGCCCCACAGACACGCCCACAGGCCAGTCTGATGGAGGGAATTCCTCAATGGAGGCTCCTCTTCGCAGGTGTGTCAGTGTGGGTCAAACTGATAAAAACTAACCAGCACAAGGGTGAATTAAAGTTCAGAACATTTCAGAATCTTGCCAAAGTCACATGACTACTATGTGATGACCAGGAATTCAAATGTCCAGTTCTGGAACTAAATGTCCTCACAGGTCAGCTCCTTCCCAGGCAGTATGAAGGACACTGTGTCAAGTGTGCCTTGCTAGCCGCAGCCCGGCAGCAGGTGGACAGTGGTCAGGAGCTCTGGCTCTCTCCTGCCTGGCCAGATCCCCAGGGTTCCCAGGAGCACAGCCTCCATTCTGACTGTCCTGCTGGGCTCTGCCTAGGTACACTTTCCTTCCAGACCCATGTTCTGTCCCTGCACGTTAGATGGGGTGATTCTCTAACGGTGTCCATTTATCTCGGTTTTCACACTCTAGGTTCAAACAGGCTGGTGCGGCTTCTGGTTTTCACCGTACCCCTTCCCATCATAAACAAGTACGACTGTGTTTCCTCTTTGGGTTGTTTAGGAAACAGTTTATCTGCATCATCAGCTGATTCACTTGCTTAAACATATGTCTTCTGGCCTATGTCCATGCACTGAACCCCAAGAGAGCAGAAACCGGAAGTCAGAGCTGCAGCTCCCCTGCAGAGGACAGGGCCTGCCATGTGGTGGCACTGAGTCAAAGCAGCATGAACTAATGAGCTAACTTTGTTTTGTTTACGTTTATTACGGCTTCAGATAGACACATACAATGCTTAGTCATTTGAGGATTTAGTTTCCATTGGGAATGATTATGTTCAGATATTTAGCGATATTGCAATTCATATCACAAACATTAGTCTCTCTAAACATTCAATTAAGTATATTGGCTCTCTTCTTTGTGAAAGGAAATATTCGGCATGTTATTTATGTTTCATTTTTAAGATTTATTTTTACTCATTATGGGAATATTAGGAAGAATTCTTAAAAATTAAAATGCATCAAAGCCCCCAAAAGAAGAAGAACACAATCCTGGTAAACTTTAAAACAATGTATTAACTTGAACATGTGTATTATTTGGATAAACCTCCTGCAATTGTTTCTGTTATCTGTCAATAACTGAACATGCAATTCTAATAATGGGGAGGGGTTGTTCTGCTTCTAAATTCAATGTGCAGACTATTCAGTCTACACATCTCACTGCGGTTTCCCGGCAGTGTAGACCACTCCCTCTCCAGCTCTGACTCCTTGAGCTGAACTTTGTAGCTGATCTGCAGCGCCCACTTTCCCTGGCCTTTTCCTGGAGCAGAAGACAGTTTTGGTTTTTACTTTAACCTAATTCATGAAGTTTTGTTGTTTCTCCTTTTAAGAGCTGGATCTACCTTGCTTGTAATTTTATTGTGGTTACCTAATACATGATCCCCACAATCATTTTATGTTTTATTTTAGTACTTCTTGTGACTGTTTTCTATCATCTGTTTAACGTTCTATGTTTTCTTTAAATCTCCCTCCTCTGGTGATAAGGATGTGGCGTTTTCAATGCTATTAGTGGAACTCTTGACCTATTTAAATATTATTTTAATTGTATTTCTCATTCTATCAATTTCAGAAATTAAACAGTCTCTACTGACCTATTTATGAAAAAAGAAATTAAAACTTTTCTAAGAGTAGTCTTGTAACTCCTCTGACCTTAACAGTGGGTGTTTGTTGGTGGACTAAAATACCAGCCTATTCGGACTGCTTTCTTATAATTTTGGCACTGAAACATGTCATTTTATTTGGAAGTTTGCGTGAAGAAAGACTTCCTATCCCAGAATGTTGATGCACACATGTAACCCCAGCACTTAGGAGGCTAAGGCAGGAGAGCCACGGCCAATCCACTGGGCCTTGATCTATTTGGAGTCGAGTTCTGTGCAAGGAGAGAGATAACGTTTGTGCTGGTTAGTTGTGGTCAGCCAGACACAAAGTACAAGTCGGCTGGGGATAAGAAACTTCAGCTGAGAAATTTCCTCCATCAGGTCTGTGGGGTGTCTTCTTGATTGCTGGTTGATGCAGGAGGCCAGCCCACTGTGGGTGATGCCATCCCCTGGCAGGTGAGCCTGGGCTGTGCAAGGCTAGCGGAGCAAGCGCTGGTCAGGTTCTGGCCTCCAGTGCCCTGCCTTGGCTTCTCCTCAGTGCTGGACTGCCAGTTGGAAGAGGCAGATGAAACAAACCCTTTCTTCCCCAAGTTGGTTTTACTCAGTGTTTTATCACAGAACAGAAAGTAACCATAAGGATCCAGTTTCATTCTTCTATGTGAAGCTGTGCAGTTTCCCCACCACCACGTGATGACGATGCTCTCTCTTGTCCAATTTGGATGTTTGGCCTCTTTGTCAGAAATCAAGTGACTGCAGGAGTGAAGCCTTACATCTGGGCTCGGTTCTCTTCCACTAATAAACACGGGTTTTTATGCCAGTGCCATGCTGTTTGAATTACCGTAGCTCTGTATGTAGTAAAACTTGAAATCAAGGATGGTGATCCTGGAAGAGTAGTGTTTTCATGGTTCAGGGCTGTTTTGGCTATCCTACATCTTTTGTGTTTCTACATGAATTTTGAGATTGTTTTTCAATTTCTGTGGAGAACTGAGTTGGAATTTTGATAGGGATTGAATTGAATCTAGGCTGCTTTTGGTAGGATGGCCATTTTCACAATATTAATGCTATCGACCCATGACCATGGGATGTCTTTCCCATCTTCTGGTATCTTCAATGTCTTTCTTCAGTGTCTTAAAGTTCTCACTGCAGAAGTCTTTCATGTCATTGGTTAGGTTTATTCCAAGATATTTTTAGGTGATTATAAACGGGATTGTTTCCCTAATTTCTTTCTTGGGATGTTTGTTGTTGGTAAATGGAAAGGTTACTGATTTTTTTGTGTTCAATTTGTATTGTATTACTTTACTGAATGTGTTTATTAGCTATAGCACTTTTCTGGTAAAATCTTTAGGGTATTTTATATACAGAATTATATCATCCTCAAGAAGGACACTTTGAGTTCTTCCTTTCCAATCTGTATCTGCTTTATCTCTTTAATTTGTTTTATTGCTCTAGCAATATCCTTAGATTATCCATGACTTTTTTTAAATGACATTTTTTATTATTTGAAAGTTTCATATACTGACAACATATATTGATCATATCTATCCACCCTTACCTCCCCCCAACTCCTGCTAGAACCCCCAACACCATCTCCTTCCAACTTCATGTCCTCTTTCATTGTTACTAATAACCTTGAACCCAATAAGTGCTGCCCATGTGTACATGGGTATGTGGCCATCTTCTGAGGCATGGGCAACTTACCAGGAGTTACATCCCCAAAGGAGAGTGCCCCCTGCCTGCCAGCAGCCATCAACTGTCAATAGCTCATCTAACAGAGGTAGGGCTCCCCCATCCATGCTGGAATTTTGACTGGCTTCATCTTGTACAGGTGAACTCCTGTAACAGCCACGTCACATCCAGAAATCAGCATTTCACACTTCTCTTTACAGTGGCTCCTGTATTCTTTTGGCTCCCTTTCTTATGAAGTTCCATGAGCCTTAGATGGTGGGAGGTTGATATGATACAGTTGGTTCATCCACAGCTGAGCACTCAGTTATGAGTCTCTGCTTTAACTATTCCCACTGCCAAAAGATGCTTCTCTGGCTGGATGTGGCGGTTCATGCCTTTAATACTAGCACTCTGGAGGCAGAAGCAGGTGGATCTCCGTGAAACTGAGAGAAGCCTCGTTTACATAGTGAATTCTAGGTCAGGTGGGGCCATAGGGCAAACCTGTCTTAAAAAACAAAAAACAAAAAACAGAAAAGCTTCTCTGACCAAAGCTGAGAGCAGCACAGACCTATGATTAGAAACATAAATGCTAGAATCCAGTTTGACAGTATGACCGTTTAGCAAAAGAACAGTGGTAGTTCCCCACTAGGGTCTAAGATCACTCTAGTCATGCATGGGCTTTTGATCAAGCTTACCATACCAGGGTGAATGGAAAACTATGTGTGCCTATGATCCCAGAACTCAGGAGACTGAGGCAAGAGGATCACTGTGCATTTAAGGCCAGCCTGGGCTTCGTAGAGAGGAGCCCACTGCCAAGTGTCCATAGCCTCAGAATTTTTGGTCTTCCTGAGGATGATTCCTAGCCACTTATTTGATCATTCCTCCTCTGTGTTCTGCTCCTTTTCTTCTTAGGCACGAACCAGGTTCAGGACCCTGACGCCATGGCCCAAATCCCATGCCCACTGCCCTTGGGTTAAGGTTTTATAAGCTCACTGTGAGAGGCAGACATTGCTGCACTGCACAGGGCTCTCCGCCTCTACTCATGCATCGCACTGTCCACTGCTCTGGGGAACACGGCCACTTACTATTTTGCAACACAAACTTTTAGCCATCTTTCAGATTTGCTAAAACTGGAGAATGAAGTTTATTTTTCATTCTTCTTGTACTTGGCTACGTCCCAAGAAATGCTGGGGTTTTCTGCTGTCATGAGCACACCAGCATTTTGACTTAATGAAGCTTTCCCCTCATCCCAAACAGCACTTGAGGGCATTCTGATTTTGATCACTCCTGTATTACATGGTTTTACTGTTTAGCATTTTAGTTGCACCTTGTTTTTAATCACCCCAAAACGTTTGTTTTGTGATCCATCCAGGTTTATTTAGATTTGCAAATATTTACCAATCCTTCTCCCTCTTCCCTTCCTTTCTCTCTCCTCTTCCCCTTCCTGTCTCCCCCCCCCCACCCCCACCCCTTCCCTTCCCTCCCCCTCCTTCCTGTTTCC
>NW_008340118.1:1485853-1486702 GCF_000622305.1 Nannospalax galili | reverse complement strand
AGAAGCCTCTTTTCGCAGCAGATGGTAATCAACAGAGGCCCACGACTGGTCGACATACAGAGATTGAGACTGCAGACTGCTCACCCCAAATGGCCCATTTACTTAGTACTTCCGCCCCACCAAGTCTCAGGGATCGTTGAAGAAGAGGGAGCAGAAAGACTGTAGGAGCCAGCAGTGGTGGACATCTGCAATAAAACAGTATTTGCCAGACATCGCGACACCATTGCGCACAGGGACTCAGAGCTGCCCCAACTGCGTGCACAGGGCCGCACAGGATCAAGCCAGTCAAAACACCCAGAGGGAATGGGGAAGGGGTTTATGGAGTTCCACTATCTGCTAAGGAGCTATCAGCAACTGATGGCTATGGGGGGAGGGTGTCAGTTCTCTTCTGTGACACAAGCCAAGAGGCTACCCATGCTCCAGTGGATGGTCCCGTACATATGAACACCAGTGGGCTGGAAAGAAGAACACATAAATTTGTGAAGGGATAGTAGGAGAGGATAGGGGAGAAGCTGGAGGGGGCAAGTGGATTTGCCCAAAGCTCTGTGACACAAGCCAAGAGGCTACCCATGCTCCAGTGGATGGTCCCGTACCCATGAACACCAGTGGGCTGGAAAGAAGAACACATAAATTTGGGAAGGGATAGTAGGAGAGGATAGGGGAGAAGCTGGAGGGGGCAAGTGGCTTTGCCCAAAATGCGTTATACGCATGTATAAAATTCTCAAACAATGAAAAAGAAATCCAGGGTCATCATCTGTATCATCATCTGTAACGCCTTCTCTCCGTATACAGGAGGATATATGAAAATACGTATTTTGCTTCCCCTGTGCAGAATTAATTCTGTTTGCA
>NW_008340118.1:1447849-1484723 GCF_000622305.1 Nannospalax galili | reverse complement strand
AGGGAGATAGGGAAAAAGGGGGCAGAGGGAAAGCAGGGGGAGGGGGAGAGAGAGAGAGGAACAGAGGGAGAAGAAGAGAGGAGAGGGGACAGGGAAGGGGGAGAGGGGAGGGAGAGAGGGAGAGAAGGAGAGATGGAGGGAGGGAGGGAGGGAGGGAGGGAGAGAGAGACAGAGGGAGGAAAGGAAGTTGAGGACACGAAACACAAGAGCAAATCAGTCAGTGTTTGAGAGGTGAATGAAAAAAGAATGAGAAACTGTAATTAGAAGATAAAAGTTAATACACTTCAAGAAATAAAACTTCAAGAAAGAAAAGGTAAGCTTAAAAATATATCTAGGAATACAAAACAAACTCTATAATGAGGACTGAAACCAGTACCTTTCATCATTTCAGAGGGACAATGTCTGTCAACCTGAATATGTCTCAAAGACATCACCCAAGAAAGCAGGTGAAATGAGACTTCCAAACAGAAACAGAGCTTCCTACCAGTGGTCCCCTCCCTGAGAGAGATGCTACAGGATGTGCCTCAGGTGGAGGAGGGTGACTCCAAGGAAAAGCTGAGACACAGGGACAGAGGGAGAGGAAGGGGGGTGGCACTCACAACACCGCAGAGAAGCCCTGGGGAGAAGAGAGACTCAAGCAACGTCCTTTTCCTAGTGACATGGACCCCCTGACTAGGGAAACAATTCCTATGTGGCATGAACAGGGGAAAATACAGAGAGCCAAATACGGTCCCGATGCCCCCAAAGTATCCTCCTAGGCAGATCAAGTTTCTGCCTTCATGGAGCCTATATTCTAGTAAGGTTCCAAATAAACCATTGCAAACACACAATTTCAGACTCAGCTAATATTTGTGAAACAGGATAAAAGAAAATACAAAAGTGAGGTACGGCAGTAGTGGCATCAGACAGCAGACGGGTCAGAGAATGCTGGGGGCTGGCCTCACGCGCTACTGCTCTGCTCGGAGAGATGGTAAACTGAGCAACACAGAACAGGTCTTTGTAGAGTGGGAAGGGGCAGAACGAGAAAACTCACTGGGAAGGACTGTGCGTCTGAGCCATCCCAGGAACTCAGAGTTGAGACCGGACCCAAGGCTGCAAGGCTCTGAAATCAATCCTTGATGAAACAGAAGACAGTGAGAGTCAAAGAATCAGAAGCAGTCCACTCAAGGCCACAGTGTGGATAGCGTAGTGTGAAAACCTTTTTCTACATCATGTATGAGGAAGCTTCCACAAATAACAAAGTCAATAGCCAAGCAACTGACCACAGGGGTTTTGGAATCTAAATCCACCTCTAAAAGTCAGTGTCCCTGGGAGGCCCCTGCAGACTGATCTCCTGTTCTGACACAGCAGGTGGCGACTCAAGTCAGAACCCATCATATTTTTTCAGGTGAGTCCTGACATCCTCATGCCCAGGATCCAGGTTTTCACGCCTGGAGGACACAATGAGCCCCCAGTTTGGCCCCTTGTCCACCCTGACCCCAAGAGGTGTGTTCCTAGGGAGAGGGTTGGGAGACATACACACAGCACAGGCGGTCCAGCCATGTTCTAGGCCACCCCAGCGGAGTAGTCAGACATGGGCACCTCAGGTGCACAACACTCAAACACAGTACCCAGTCACAGCAAGAGACAATGACCTAACAGTTCTCTAGGAGGAATTCCTTGATGAGCCAGGTACAGAAAGACCCTTCATGACCTCATGCCTATGAAATCTAAAAATGAAGCTCTTGTAGAAGTTGCAAATAAAAGGGTGGTTATTGAGAGCTGGGGAGAGGGAGCAGTGGGGGAGGCTGGTCAGTGATAAGGAGCAGGACAGATGCTGATGTGCTACTGCCTCGCAGGGGTGACACACAGAGCATCATGTGTTAGTGCTGTCTCCAAAAGCTACAAGCAAGGGTCTGGGACAATCTACTACAAACATGATGTTTCGGGGCACAGCTATGGGCACACTGATTCAGACGTCACATGGTACACCTCACCCATTCATATAATTTTATCTTTTATGCATCAGTTAAAATACATTTACTTTGAATTTAAGGAATATTATCTCCCCAAATTTTATGAATAATTTTTAGACGAACAGGAAAAAATAAAACCCATTCCTTGTTTTCAGCCCTAACCGTCTTTAAATGCAGTGTCTGCGTTTGGAAGTGGTAGTGAAGTCTGCATGATGCACTTTAACACACATTCCTGTCTCCTTTGACAGGAACCAGTAGGGGTGCTCGGTAAGCAAGATCCACACCCCACAAGAGCTCCAGGGTAACATACACATCCTTACAACATGGCTGTAGACAGTAAGAGATCAGTTACGAGGCAAATCACTCAGCTGCTATTTTATACTTTCTTTCCATTGTTGAATTATTCAGAAATAGTACGGTAAAAAGTCTAGGGACACTGTTTTCAGTATTTCTATTAATATGCTCTGTAACATCAATGCTATATGTATTTTAGTTACTCAAGGATATGGGAGTCACACTGCAAAAACACATCCCAAATCTCAAAGAGCACTGCCGAGCTCAGAAAAGCAGAAACCGTATCAAATCAATTTACAACTTAGGTTATAAATATAAGTATTCGTGAGTAAGATTGTTCCAATGGCACAGCAATCAGCTGTCAATGACTGGACACCTTGAGATACCTGTGAAGGTGGCTGTGTGCTGCACCTGACCGTGGGCTGTGCCACGCACACTAGATCGGAGGTGAAGGAACAGCCACGGCCACAGAGGTGGAGGCCAGGGACCCAGGCTTAGTAACCCGACCCTTGTGCTTTTAACAGAGCTGGTTTTAGAGCCCTAGAAAATCACAGTGCTAACCTGTTCTTACTTCACTCCACCGTGGGTCCAGTGGCGAGAGGACATGGGTTCTCTCTACATGGCTTCCCAGCCCACAGCGTTGAAAGAACTTTTGCACAAAATACACATTCTAGAAATATAATCCAGGATACAGGATACTATCAATAGCTGATTGCAAGGTGTTAAGCCTAAATGCTATTGTGCCATTAAGACTGGTAATAACCACATATAGAAACAAAATAAAGTAAGAATTTAATGTGCTTAACTAAGACATGCCCGTTGTTTGCAATACAGTCGGGTTTTTTGGAAAGCATGTGGCACTTCCTATCTAGAGCACTAAAGTCTAAATATAGATACTTACATTATTGCACTCTCCGAGGAAATACAGTGCAAATCCGTCAGCTTTTGTGGCTGCCAAAGTAATAAAAACAAAAGAAAGAAACTGATCTCAATGGAAGAATCTAACACGCAGCAGTTCAGACATGGGACTCGGCTATGAGCCTTCTGCGTGGACTTCTCAACATAGCCAGTGCTCATTCAGAAAAGGAACAGCGGTCTGTAGATCTGCCTCGCGGCGGCATTAGATTTCAAACATTTTCACCTTGACTACAAATTTTACGGTGACATTCTCTAATGCACACTGCAGGCCACACACTGCATAACAATGCATCTGTCAGGCCTTAAATACTCACAACGACCGAGGGGTATTTGTGAAATTAGAGAACAGCGTTTAAATTTTTAAGTATTTTTTAAAAAACCCAGAATATTTAATAATTAAATATGTACCAGCCAAAAAACACTGTATAAAAATACACATAGCCACTGACATGAACAGAATTTAACTTACAAAGAAATGTATTCAGGGACATTTGAAGGCAATTATCCTAACTACATAAAACATAAATCTTGGGCAGAGGGAAATCGCCCACATTTAAACTCTCATGTAACTCCCTTGGGCCTGTGCGTCTTTGGGGAGGGATTTAACCTTGCTCACACACAGCCTCCTGATATCAGTAGGATAGTGGTAACCCCAAACTCCTTCTTGAGCTTCTGTAGGTCAGACATCCGCAGCATAAAGATGTGTCTGCACAAGGCCACGTCCAGAACAAAGACCACCCCTGAGCTCATATCAGGAGGATTTTTTTTCTCAAATAAAAACCTGAAAGACCCAATTGTCGCAGTGGGAGTTCTAAAACACCATGTCCGAAAACATGCATCTCTGGGGTTGGGGACTTAGCTCAGTGGTACAGTGCTTGCCTAGCAAGCACAAGGCCCTTGGTTTGACCCTTAGCTCTGGGAAAATAAAAAAGAAAGACAAAATAACAAAAAGATCCCCCCCAAAACAAGGCAGCTAGCACATGGGGTTGGAGAGAGGGCTGCGGTTAAGAACACTGGCTGTTCTTGCAGAAGACCCAGGTTCGAATCCCAGCACCCACATGGTAGCTAACAACTGCCTGTAACTCCAGTTCCAATGGATCTGACGCCCTCTTCTGACCACCACAGGCATTACATGACACAAGTGCACTTAGCAATACATGCATACACATAAAATAAATAAAAATAAAATATCTTAAAAAACGTGCGTCTCTCAGAAAGTCACTTTTATGATGCCACTGTCTCTGTTCTGTCTATAATGCAAGTCATTTCTGGCACAGCACACAAAAATGTCACCTTCCCAAACAAATTTAAAATACTTGTCATCCTCAAAAATTAACACCTTCCTCTATAAAGATGCAATTTAATTCAATATACCTGTGCTTTCCGAGAAAACTAGGCATTAACTAAAGGCATGGGTGTCCTACTTATGCACCGAGCACATACTTATTTGCTATCAGAGAATTTAGACATTTTTAGGCTTATTCATTCTGGCAGTTTCAGAATCATTTTGGGGGGGGGTGCTTCAGAATGAGCCCAGCAATAGAAATGAGTAAACAATTTTCCTCTCCCTCCTAGTGAGCCAGAAACATTCTTCTGCTTTTTCACAACACAAGCAGAGCATCTGGGTCTGATTCTTTCATGCGAACAGGGTGCGTCTTACCTATCTTGATGATGCTGCTCAGCTCGTAGAGGAGCAGGTGGTTGTCGCCACCCGTGTCCAGGCGCTGCTCTATGTAGCTGTTTAACTCATATACGACTCCCTGCATATTTGTATCTTGGTACTTTAAATAAAAATAACAAAAATAAAGGACACAGTTAAAAATATAATAACATTCCGTCATTTATAAAGCATACTGTACATTTACATATGTATAAAACGTCACACTCCGGTTAATTATTATATAGTTTCCATGGAGCACAATTAAATGTTATAACCCATTTGCAAATCAAGTAGATTGAAATGAAAATCGCTGTGACTCCTTATTCAGAATGACCCTTAAACTGCATCTGTGGTAACTTCTTTATATGAAAACATCAAATGTTATAAACTTCAACTTTACTTCTGTATTTTTACACATGGCAACTGGACTGGTTACAAGAGTTCAAACACTGCCTGGGGAAACATGACACCAGGCTAGAAAATCCTCTAAAGAAGCCTGGATGACTCTGGTTCCGGTGAGCTCTGTCCCCTCCCTGTGGTCCAGAGCAGGACTGAGCACTTTGCCCTAAGGCTGGACCCACACCAGGCCCCAGCACCACATGTACCACTGACCAGAGGGGTCTTCTCCTGACCCCACCCCAGTCAATCCACACTGTCTCTTCTCTAAAGGAATGAAGTCAGAGCTTCTCATGAATGTCCCTACTCCCAAGCTTGCCCTACAAACCCTATTTTCCAAAGAGCAAGCACTGTAATCTAAAAATAAAACAAAATTCGCTTACTCCTTAGCTTCAAATCTTCCTGTCTTTGGCACAGCAAACATATCAGTGTGGTAGTGGCACTTTTATCTTGAGGATAATCAACAGCTAACCAGAGTTAAAGCCCTCTCAGTGGGAGGGAACTCATGTATGGTACTGCAAAAGCCAAACATACATGACTGGAGAGATCATACAGCCTAGAGAAATCTGTGTCACATCCCTAGACAAATGTAATTTCTTACTGTATGCTAAATATGGATCCTTATATTTACAGACAAGTATGCCAGTCACCACTCATCAAAGAAGCTTCTTTTTGCAATGGACGGAGACTATTACCGAATTCTACAACTGGTCACACACAGAGAATAAGTGTCTGTGAGATGCCCAGCCCTAAGTGACACATCTTCAATGGAACCTCTACACCTAAGCCTCAGGGAACATAGTGGAACAGGGGTAGAGAGAATATTAATGCATCTCTCAACTCTCATCAACAAAGCTTCCTCCTGCAACAGAGAGCCATGAACACAGAAGACCAAAACTGGCCAAAGTGTAGAGAATAAGAGACTGCAGCGTTCATGTCCCTGGATAGGACTCCTGTATTAAGCCTCACCCACCCAAGACTCAGGGACCATTGGAAGAGGGGGCGGAATGATTGTAAGAGCCAGGGGTGGTGCAAGATCACAAGGAAATACAGTTTTACAGGTTCCTGGGACCTTGCTCATAGGAACTCACAGCAGTGCTGACAGCGTGCACAGACCCATGCAAACTCCATCAGACAAAAACCAGCACAGAGCTGGGGAGATGGGCAGGAGGCCTCGACCTTAACCAAGGAATCACTGGCAGCTGATCACTGCTGGGTGAGGGAGGGAGAGTTGGTCTTCTTTAAGGGAGTGATGCTAGACAGGCTGAACAGCTCCAGTGGATGAACTCACAGCAAGGGACATCTGGGGACACAAACTTGACTCGGTAGGCCTTAACATATATGAAAGAATGCATGAAATCTGGCGGGGGTGGGGCTATGAGGGGTACAGATGGGGAAGGGGGTCTAAATATGATTAAGATATGTTGCATGAAATGCACAAAAATTCAATAAAAATATATACATTAAAAGATCTTCCTGGTCTTCCCACTACGCAGGATGACAGACAAACCCTTCCTGCACCATCAAACATGGTCACTGTCCACTTCGGAAACTTGGTCTCTTCCTCTCAGGGCCTCAAGCATGGGTCACGTCTCTTGTTCTGGGTCACTCTGACACCTTTCCATCCTAAAGACCTGCTACTTGCTATCCAAGTGCCACATATAACACCCATCAGTCAGCCACCTGACCAGTACACCCTGACTGTCCTGACCACCCAGTCAATGGTCCCTCTTCTGGGCACTGCAAAGCCCAAGCCTGCCTGGCCCTCATGGAACTCACCCTCTAGCCAGAGAATGTCAGTGAGGAAGTGAGTCCACGCCTCCTCTAGATGCACAGTGAGAGTCCAAGGTCAGTGTGCCTACACTGTTCCCCAAAGCGCACGCAGGGGATGTAAGAGCTTTCCTTATAGTCATGAACAGCAGGGCTGGCGTGCCATAGGGAGCTGATGGCAGAGACCTGACTGACCCCCCAGCCACAGCTTGTGGCTCTGTCATCAAGGCCCTGGCCTTAGTGTAAGCCCAGGGAGGCTGCCGGCAGACTGTTTCCCTGACCTCTCACAGAAGATGGTATTCAGGGCTGGAGAGCAGCTGAGCGGTCAAGAGTACTGGCTTCTCTTCCAGACGACCTGGGCTGGATTTCTAGCACTGATGTGTTTCAAAACCACCTGAAACTCCAGCTCTAGGGAATCTGATACCCTTTTCTGGCCTCCTCAGGCACTGCAATCATGTAACATATACACACACACTGACAGACACATAGAGACACACGAACACATAAATAAAATTTAAAAAGATGGAATCTCGGGATGGCAGGGGCTAAAAGGCTGCACTTGGTGTCACACCAGTGCTGCCCCAGCAGGACCCGCTCTACTGAGCGCTGTAGTGCTGACCGCCATGGAATCCGGTGTCCCCACCATACCACTGGGCAGCCCTCTAACATGTGCTTTCATTTGGCTAACCAAAAAGGCTCTGTGTATGTGCACAGAGGTCTAACCTGGTCAGCACAGCGGACTGTCAGAATGCCCTCATGAACACTCAGGAAAGCTAGTTCAGGCCCTGAACCTTTTAAACCAAGAATGACAGGCCAGGCCAGGTGGACCAAGGGCCTTATTCACGATAAAAACATAAAGCAGACCTTTCCTCCTGCCTTCTCCAGAAACCTGCAGGCATCTGCCTTGAGAACTGCGCACAAAGAAGTTACCGAAACTGGAAGACACTGGATATCAGCTCCATGCTGACCTCAGGCTGCCACAGCCACACTGTGACATTATGGCTTAGATTCCGTCTCACAAGCACATCACCATTATTTCCCAGTTTCCTAACCTGGGACTCTTTCCAGGTCCCTGTCGGCACAAGCAGCAGCCTAACAACAGCACCTGCACAGAAGTGGCCAGCCGCGCGAATCCGGGTGCCTCCACCTGTGCCAGCTGCGGCCCCTGCAGATTACAGAGGCCTGTGCAGATTCAGAGCCCCAGAAGCCTTCAGGCCTGAAGATCTCCTCTAGACATTTCCTGGTTTCTTTATCTTGTGTGGGGTTTTTTTGTTGTTTGTGTGTGTCTGGGTTTGTGTATATGTCTGTGTCATGTGTCTGCGTGTGTGTCTGTGTCATGTGTCTGCATGTGTGTCTGCGTGTGCCTGCATGCTGGGAACTGAACAAGGAATTTCATGCTTACCATACAAGCCGTCTACCGCTGAGCTAAATCTCTGGCCCTTGGACCCTACTCTTCCATGAGCACACATTCTCTGGCAACTCCTTCCCCACAGTCCAGAAGTAATCCTTCAATGGCGGTCTGTGCCCTGCCCCTGATGTTGGGACTGGAGAGATGACTCAGTGGCTAAGAGCACTGGCTGCTCCTGCAGAAGACCTGGGTTTGATTCCCAGCACCCACACAGTGGTTAACATACAGTCTGTAACTCCAGTTCCAGGGGATCTGACGTCTTCTTCTGGCCTCCCGGGCATTGCACAACACGGATGCACTTACATATGTGCAGGCAATATACTCAGGCACATAAAATAAAATAATAAAGTAAATTAATGTCAACGATGCTGTGTTCAGAGTCACTAATCATCAGGGGGATGTAAAGTAAACCCATAAAATGCCACTTACACACCAGTAAGAGCAGTGATTGTCAAAAAGAAACGTTACAGATTCCAAGCAGGATGTGGGGGAAGAGCCTCTGTGCTCTGATGGTGACTGAGGACATCAGAGCTGCCATTACAGAGATCAGTATGGGCATTCTTCAAATAATTACAAGCTGAACCAGCATACAACCCAGAGATCTCTCTTCTGAGTAGATCCTCAAGGGAACAGCATCGGTCTGCTGCAGAGCCATCTGCACCCACAGCCGCTGCACAGTATTCACAGAAAAGTAGAAAAGCCCAAGTGTCTGTCAACGGATGACCTGGCAAGGTGTGTGCTCACAGCTCTCAGAAACAAGTCATTCAGAAACTCCCAGAACGCAGCCACAGGTCATTACCAATGTCACAGAAACCCCTCGTTTTAAGGGTGTCATTGTGAGGCCTCCTCTGACTACTAGATCACACAAAGATCAAAACAAGGGAAAGCTGAACTTACGATGGGTCCAGGAAGCTGCAACCACTGCATCCCCTAAACCTCAAGCCAATTGTGCCCAAATGTCAAGACCAACAAAATGCAACTGAAAGGGGCCACTCAGGGTTCCCTTCAAGTCCCCTTCCGAGAGCAGCGCTGTCTCCTAAGGTGGACCACCGCGTCCTGGGAAAGCAACGGCGGCACACCAGCACGCTAAGCAGAAGCAAGACGGCCACTCTCCGAGCGAGGCTGCACGAACGTGAAGGCCAGACAGTGAATCTGGACTCCAGCTCAGACACCTGTCCCCATCCTCCCAAAGCCCCACAGCTCAGGGACCCTCCATCTCTCAACAGAGATGCGGGAAAACCAGCCTCCAATAGCTCAGCAGCCTTCAAGGGTAAAAGTCAGTGGGAAAAGATACGAAACGACCCCCAGCACACATAACTACATGACAAAGGCTCTTTAAAAAGTCTACCCAGCTACCCAAAGTGTGAGTGACACCTCAGCATACACGGGATGATCGCTTTTCACGTGAGGAAGGAGAAAGCATTTGTTTTGCCCTCTCAAGAGAATCCAAAAGCCATGACCCATGCTTCAGAGCTCAGAGTTCGCGAGGTGGGCAGTGAACTTGAAGGTTCTAAAAGGAGTTCTGGAGAAAGAGAGGGGACCAGAGAGGATACCAGAATCACGGTGAGTCAAGACAACAGACAGATGGTAGGAACTGACGGACCAGGGGGAGGGCAAATGTGTCCCAGGCTTTCAGCATGGACAGGAAAGTCAACCAAGTTTCAAAGAGCACAGTCAGTGTAGTGAATCCAAGCCAGCAACAGACTTTTATAAATATTCAGAAAAAAGAGACTGGAGAGATGGCTGTTCTTGTATAAGACCGAGTTCAAATCCCAGCAACACATGGGGGCTAACAACAGTCCATAACACCAGTTCCAGGGGATCTGATGCCCTTTTCTGTCCTCCTTGGGCACTGCATGACACGGGTGTACTTACACACATGCAGGGATAACATTCATACACATAAAAATAAATTTTGAAAGAGTAAATATTCAGAAAAGGATCAGCACCTAGAGAAGAAAACATCAAAGGGACTCAGAGTTCTCCACGGTCTGATTTCTGCAAGTAACAGAGAACACCGACAGCCTTCAAGGCTCCCAGGCCTTCCTATAGTGCAGAGCCTTCTAGCAACTCAGAGTCTGGAGGCTCTGATTATTCTGATGTCCGCTTTCCTGGTCTTGTTCGGACATCTAAGTATAAGGTGGAGCTGTCTAACAACCACACCACTGTAACATCCAGAAGTAAAGACAGGAACAGGGTTGATAATTAAAATGTGACTGATCCTGCATCCCTCATGTCTCCCTGCCCAGCCTTCCCTCAGCTCCTGGCTGCTCTGTGGCAGTACCATGCAGTCTCCTGCCTCAGAGCTCTGCCGTCTCTGTGCCCTCTGCCGGGCTGCTCTTCCACAGACAGTTCCTGCAGGCTTTTCTGTGACTGTGTCCGTAGTGAGCCTTTCCTGGCTGCACACTCACCCCAAGCCATCCCTATCTCACTCTGCCTGGGCTACAGCACTGTTCCTACTGAACATATATGTGTGTTCTTCATCTGTGAGCACCAATTCCATCCCACAGGATGCAAATGTCACAAGGGATTTCTGTCTGGTCTCTTCTTTGATGTGTCCCGGTGCCCACAAAACAGAGGCTAAGTTAATAATTATTGACTAAATGGTGATGATGTCCGATTAGAAAAATATGCCAAAGCGGTCAAAATATACTGGTTTTAACAAAAGATTTGACACTGTCACATTAATCACACAAGTGATATTCCTACATATAATATTTTCTCAGGAGATAAATTTTGGAAAGAGGGCAGAGCCCAACAACTTGCAAAAAAGTATTCAAATGTGTGGCCTCGGGCTATAGAGCCATAGATAAGGTGTTAGATGCCAGAAGTAAAATCATTTCAATGGGTGAGGGCCAAGGCATCTCGAAATCGGATGTGCTGTTTGCAGGTGAAAGCCAAAACAAAGCAGGCTGACAGGCCTTCAGGTTTCTACCATGACAGTCTTCACCTTCTTTGTTGACCTGACCTCAGAATCCCGAGTTGTCAGATCTCTGCCCTCTGCAAACACCCCATGGGACACACTTCCCAACACTGATCCCACCTGTGAACTTCCCGAGTGGGACCCTGCAAACGTGTCTTCTAAACACCTCCAACTCCCACGTGATTAGTCAGAGGTAATGCGCAACACCAGCAGCGGGATTTCTCCCTCCTCCTGTGCTCTTGTCCACCATGTAAAGGAAATCTTTGATCTACCAGATACTGAGACCAAAAGGCTGGAGGGCTCCTGAGCACTCCTCACAGCCCTTGGGAAAGGCCATGAAGCTCCCCTTGGCTAAGGCACAGACCTCTGCTGCTCCCCACTAACACCGGCCTGATCTCAGAGGGCCTCTCAGATGCCCACCACCCCTCCAGCCACCCACTCTGTCCAGACACACTGTCCCTCCTCCTGTTGACTGAGTTTTACTATCTTCACACCCCTGCCTAAATGTCAGCTTACAGACTAAGCCTCTCCTGACCACTATTTATGTATAACACTGCCCCCGTCCACCCTAGCTCACTAGTCCTTTATTCAGCTTGATTCCTTTACACATTTATCACAACATTTCACTGCCTGACGCAGATGTGCATGTGTGTGTACATACACACATACACACACACACACACACACACACACACACACACAGACATTTCCTTATCTCCAGTTGCCTCTATCTCCTTCCAGCCTTTGAGGTCCACAATGCCGTCTGTGTTGCTCACCCCCTGCAGTCCCAGCCTCTCAGAATATGCCCAGCATCCAAAGTGATTGTTTATCAATGGAACAGAAAGAAAAGAGAAGGTGAAGGTGGAGGGAGGGAGGAAGGAAATCTCAGGACAAAGACAGGAGGGAGATTTAAGACATTCAGATTTAACTTGACCTCAAAGGGAAAAAATAGTAGATTCCTAAAAGTTCAACAACCAGACAGGCTCTAAGATTTCTCTAAAGTGTGAGTTGTCTCTTAGAACTGAAGTGATAGTACATAGCTTCCAAGCCACAGTAACTTACAGAGTGTGTTTGAACAGAAGACCTATGGCTACTCACTGTCTATCAAAAGGTGGCCCTAGATGTTTCTAAGCTTAACTTAAAACAGTTAAGTTTTAAATTAAAATCAAATTCTGAGTATTGGTCAATAAGCATTGATTAAGATATGGGGTGTTGGGAGCCGGCAAGATGCTCGACAGCTAAGACCACCGGCTGCTTTTGCAGAGGACCCGGGTTCAGTTCCCAGGACCCACGCAGCAGCTAACAACAGTCTGCAACTCTAGTCCCAGGGGCTCCTACGCCCTTTCCTGATCTCTGCGGGCACTGCATGCAAATAGTGAACTTACATACATGCAGACAAAACGTTCATATACATAACATAAAAATTAAAATAAACAAAAAGAATATTTTAAAAAACATACGGGATCTACTCAGGAAGGACTTGGTACCTGTCAGAGACACACTTCCTCAACTGGTTTCAGTTTGCTTCTGGTGACCTTAAACATACCACGAGGTGTCACCAGCAGCACCATCTGAACACATGCACCTCTTCTCTCTGCTCTGGAGACAAGGCCTCAGCAGTCAGAGAGGGTGAGCACTGTTACTACAAGACTCCCAGAGGCAGTGTGGCCCTCCTGCATACAGACGCATATAAAGTAATGTCTATTCTTCATCCGTGTAATTATTCTCCCCGAATACAATATGGTTTATATTTGAAGGACTGGGGTGCAAAGTCAAAATCGGCTATGAGACTATGGTGTGCATCCTTTATATTCTGGGATGCTGGAAGCTAAGGGGTGGAAGAAGTTCATGTGCTCAGTATGAGCACGTGTCAGGGGCACGCATCTCCTCATCACTGTGAGAGAACAGGAGGGAAGTAGAGTTGAAACCATCTCTTTGAGGCGTTCCTTTTCTTTCTCCCTCAAAAATAACAGCAAAGTCTAAAATCAGTCCAAGGTCTGTTGTAAAAGTTCATCCGAAGTTAAGTCATTCCCTAGACATGCAGTCGGTCAGTTCTGTCCACCGCAGGACGGCAGACGAGCGGACTGCAGTTTTCTTTCCCCTGTGCAGCATCAGAAACCTGACACAGCAGCCAACACCAGCACCCCGACAGTTCATGATGGTCTGTCCAAGTTCCCTTGTCAGAACCCCCCATTTTGCCCCACACCACTTTCTGGTTCTCACCGCAGACACCAACGCTCTCAGCATGACTTCCTACACCAGACTGGGCCAGACGCAATTCAAACTGTGTTCAATACTTAATCTGTGTTTAAGGCTCTTATCTATATATAGGAAACAAAAGATACTTCTGTCTTCTGAAATTTCTTGTGACTTTGCAGTATCAAACATGGTATACCACATACTTTCAGAACTTATCCCCCCAAGGAATGTGTGTATCATATATGTGTGTGTTTGTGTAGTTGGGTACATGTGTATAGTATATGCGTGTGTGCGTGTGTTTGTATAGTTGGGTACATGTGGAGGTGACAGGCCGGTGATGGGTGCATTTCTCAATCTCTCTCCACCTTAGAGACAGGCTCTTTCACTGACCCCTGTACTCACCAACTCTCAGTTAGGCCGACCGGCCAGTGAGTTCCCAGGATCCCCCTCCCTTCTCCCCACACAGCACTAGTGTTACAGATGTGCATTGCCATGCCTGGCTTTAATTTTGATGAGCGTGCTGGGGATCTGAACTCAGGCCCTTATGCCTGGCCTGAAGGCACTTTGCTGAGTCAGCTGCCTCCCCAGTCTATGTCCCCAACTCACTAAATTTGCCAAGCCCCCAACACAAACATCCATCTAGGAGATGCTGACACAGAACACGCCTCACATAGCTGAGCAGTGTCCTGCTTCGCCACGTGAATCATCAGTCTTGTTCCCACAAAGAAGGTGGCTGAGCTGAAAGCCGGGAATGTTGACAGACACCGGAGGGAAGCCAGCTCAGTTGGGAGCTGTGTGTCCTACAGAGCACAGACTGTCCGCGTGGCCTCTGTGCTTAGACGTGGCAGATCAGATCCCTACCTTGTGGGAACACTGGACTGGTGCTGCCTCCATGAATTCCTCTAAGAATCGAAGTCCAGCCTTTATTTGCAGGGTCTGTTTCTAACTGCTGATCACTGATACTTTTAAACCCCATGAGTGTGTGCAGGCCACAATCACTGCGTCTGCTTCCACTAGTCCTGAGGCCTCTAATCCGCTAATTCTGCACTGACTGCCTGGGTGACACTCTGGAAGGGGCACGCAGTTTGTGCTCTGTTTTTTTTTCACACTGTAACATGTTAAGAGCACTAGGAATATTCACGGGAAGGGGCGTCTTGCCTCCAGTCCTGGGGTGGTGTCCTGGAAATGGCATTTACGCGCTACTCACCCTGCTGACTTCCTTTTTTTTTTCACACTGTAACATGTTAAGAGCACTAGGAATATTCACGGGAAGGAGCGTCTTGCCTCCAGTCCTGGGGTGGTGTCCCGGAAATGGCATTTACGCGCTACTCACCCTGCTGACTTCCTTCGGAGCCGATTCATCTGAGGACAGAGAAGGAGAGAGACACAGTTAGAATCCCGGAAGTCTCTGAGACGCAGCACAAGTGTTCGTTCTCAACACACTTCTGCAGAGCTTCCTCCTAGGAAGTCTTAGGATCTGATTTTAAAGGCTGCAAAGGTTAAACATAACACAGTGAGAGAATAAACTGGGAGTGACTAAATAGCACCACAGCAACCTGCTGTGCGGATTACATTTCTAAGAGTCTACAATGGAAATACAGGCACAGTGACGTAGATTCCGGGGTTCCAACACTGCAAGATGGTAATGATGCAGCCCCAGGAATGTCCCATCAATACTTCTGTGCTAAGGGGCCATCCCAGCAGACTCAGCAGTGCCTGGCCCCTTTGCTGAATTTGTAAATACCCCACACACAGCACCCTGGCTGGAGGAAGCCGTGCACAAGCCAAAAGGACCCAATATTCTGAGCCCAAGTTCCACAGTGCCATTACTGGTGAAATGATAGTGAGGGCCGTCCCCTGGTCTAAGCAAGACCCCCAAAGAGTCTGCCACTGGGGCTGCTTTTCTGAAGTAACCGCAGGTCTGCCGGCACGGTCATGTGGATCCCGCACCTTCAGCAATCAAAGCCGATGTCCAGCTCCAGTGCAGCGCACACAGGCAAAAAGAGGCCCTGGGTCCCACCTCACAAGTTCAGACAGGTCTGAGCCTCTTTATCCTTCAGTGTCCCCATTAACCCATTGCCGCTCCTGGTAGTTCCTCTCCCACTCAATATCTGCCACGGTTTCCATTGACAACACCAAGTCTAGTCCCACATCACGCTGTGCATCCTCCAGTGGTCTCCAAACTGATCTCCGAGTCCAGCATCTTCCCCAGTTATCACGCCTGCGCCTGCACCACACACATACAACACACACGCATTACATCTGCCCCCCACCACACACACATACATATAACACACACAACATATCCCCCCACACCATACATAAACATGCACAAACCCCACATATACTACACACCATACACACAGCCTTGTAAAAATAAACTAGATTCCAACACTGGTGGCATGTTGACTTGACACGGGAGCTTTAAAAGAAAATGCTAAGCTCAGAAGGTAAACACTCAATGAACAGAACCTATTTGCTGCAGCACTCCACCAGCACGCACTCCACCGGCACGCACTCCACCGGCACGCACTCCACCGGCATGCACTCCACCGGCACGCACTCCACCGGTACACACTTGCTTACGTGATTACAGCAGCTAAGGAGCGGTTTCAGTATTCATAGGACTTCTCTAAGAATGTAAGAATGTTGCAAGCAAGCTACTTTATATCTTTTTAAAAATATTTCATTTATTATTTTTTATTTTATGTATATGAGTGTATTAGCTGCATGGATGTAAGTGCACCTGTGTTGTGCAATGCCTGCGGGGTCAGAAGAGGGCCTCAGATCCTGGGACTGGAGTTACAGATGGTTGTTAGACCCCATGTGGGTGCTGGGATTGAATCCCAGTCCTCTGAAAGAGCAGCCAATGCTCTTAACTGCTGAGCCATCTCTCCAGCCCCGTCACTTTTTATATTGTTATTAATGTAACGTCATAGAACTTTTCATTGACTCATCAACTCCCATTTTATCTTTTCCTAAACCTCTCTGAAGGCAGGACTATTTAGTCATTATGACACATTTATTAACAGATCTCAAATCTATAGAGGCATGGATTATTTTATTTTTAGAATATATCTAAGAAAGTCAATGAGCATGATTTTAAAAGCAAACTGGTTAGATGCGGTACACGACCTGGGAGGCTGGGGCAGGATGTCAGGCATGAAGCCAGCCTGTGCTATACAGCAACACCTGGCTCAAAACTAACTAGCTAAATAAATAAGTAAATAGCAAGCTGTGTTACATGTAAAGGGACACAATGGAACAGAGGGCAGAACACAATGGAGAGGTTGGATGCTGTACAAGCCAGGACCCAGAACTCTCTGCCAGTCAGTGTTAGTCATCGGAAAGATAATTCAAGGGAAGGGGAGTTTCAAATTCCAGACTTCTGTTACTAAGTGTTCTTTTCACTTTCTCCATGTGCCTGGAAAATTATCTCTCAAACAGGTGTGTAGAGAAGACGTGCTGCTTGTATTTACAAATCCAACTATTTTTGGCTTTATCAGCAAATTTAAAGCATTTGAAAGAAAACATTTGCCCATAGCTAATTCTGGATTTTTCATCTTTGAACTGATTTAGAAATATTTCCTCCTCCCGCTCCTCCTCCTCCTCCCCCTCCTCTTTCCTCTGCCTCTTCTTCCTCCCCCTTCTCCTCCCCCCTCCTCCCTCTTCTTCTGAACTCAGCACTTGAACAGTTTTGCTAAATGAGCACCAGGTCTATATTCAGGGAATGCCATAGTCTGTCAAACTGAAGAGAGCATTGCATACAGTGGAACGTGCAGTGGGGACTCCTGCTTCCTATGGGCCACTCTTGGCTTCATCATTTAGTTGAATTCTGCTGCTCCAGAGAGATGGAAGGGTGCGGAAGGCAGGAGCTGTACACAGAAGTGCCCAGAGGCAGGCACAGGGCTCAGAACGAGCCTTGGAAAGCCCTGCCCTGCCGCTTTGGGCTGTGTGAAAGCTGGCAGACGGGCAGCTTAAAACATCCAAAGTAGGGACAGGAGAGATAGCTATGCAGTAAGAGCACTGGCTGCTCTTCCAGAGGGCCCAGCATCCATTCCCAGCACCCACATGGTGGCTGACAACCATCCATAATGCCAGTTCCAAGGGATCTGATGCCCTCTTCTGACCTCTGGGGTATGTCAGGGATGCACTTACATAAATGCAGGTGATACATTCATGAATAATTTTTTTAATCCAAAGGAAACACCATCCTAACAATATGAATTGTTACTGAAAAAGAACTATTTTTCCTAAAAGAGTGTAACAAAGAAGCTCCGCCCCTCATCCCTCCCTCCACACAGTCACCCTCCTCCCTCCACAGTCACCCTCATCCCTCCCTCCACACAGTCACCCTCCTCCCTCCCTCCAGTCACCCTCCTCCCTCCCCTCCACAGTCACCCTCCTCCCTCCACACAGTCACCCTCCTCCCTCCCTCCACACAGACACCCTCCTCCCTCCACACAGTCACCCTCCTCCCTCCCTCCACACAGTCACCCTCCTCCCTCCACACAGTCCCCCCCCTCCCACCCTCCAGTCCCCCCCCTCCCCCCCCCCCCCCCCGCCCCCCCCCCCCCCCCCCACACATAGCCCCCCTCCTCCCCCCCTCCACACAGACTCCCTCCTCCCTCCCCTCCACACAGTCACCCTCCTCCCTCCACACAGACACCCTCCTCCCTCCACACAGTCACCCTCATCGAGCACTGGCTGCTCTTACAGAAGGCCCGAATTCAAATCCTAGCACTCACATGGTGGCTGACAACCATCCATAATGCCAGTTCCAAGGGATCTGATGCCCTCTTCTGACCTCTGGGGTATGTCAGGGATGCACTTACATAAATGCAGGTGATACATTCATGAATAATTTTTTTAATCCAAAGGAAACACCATCCTAACAATATGAATTGTTACTGAAAAAGAACTATTTTTCCTAAAAGAGTCCTCCCTCCACACAGACACCCTCCTCCCTCCCTCCACACAGTCACCCTCCCCCCTCCACACAGACACCCCCCCCACCAGACCACAGGATTTCCAGGTTGAAGTCCTGGCTCAGCTCCACTACCAGTGATTTCCAGCAGCACTTCAGTGTTAAGTGCTGCTTGGCAGTTCCCACAGTCCACCAGCCAGGCCAGGCTCCCTTTGAATTGACAGGGTTAGGAGCACTGGAAAAGGGAGCCGGAGCAGGACGTGGATACCGGATTTCGAATTATTCATGAGCATCACACTAGCAATCCAGAGAGTCACAGCAGAGGACCCTGATTTTCGGGCGGCAGGAGAGAGAGGGCCTCTTCCAGAAACACTTGTACACTCAACATTGGTCCCGGGGAGCCTGGGCCTAGGCGCCCAGCCCCATCCTCCAGGGGCTTGAACTCCAGTGGGATGAGTAAGCAGGAAAACAAAGCCACTGCAGAACAGTCATGCCTAAGCCTGCTAAAGAGAAATTCATTTTTTTTCAGGAAAGACAACACATCTCCAATCCAAACACCATCTTAATGATCTTTAAAAGCCTCAGCAAGAACAGGGCACAGAGAGAAAGGACTCCCTAAGGAGACTGATTCTGTAGTACTTAACGCCGTCCCCTTCACAGTGAGTACTCAGCTTGAATATTTTATAAGCCTCTGTGAATGGGCAGATAGTTATGTATTTTTGTGATCACTTTTGATATTTTCTGGATATAAAATGTGGTTTAGGTAATGGACTCACATTTATAATGACAGATTAAAGGAATTCAAATTGCTGATAGATACTGCAGTGTTCCTGTAGCCAGCCACATTTCTGTGACTGTACTGCTTGCTTCAGTCTGTGCTTTCTGGAAAGGACTCTGGGAGTATAGAAAATAATCCCAAGGAGTGATGAGTGGGAGTCCATGACGTTAAAAAGCTTCTGCACAGCAAGAGAAACAGTGACCAGAGTGAAGGGAACACCCTACAGATGGGAAAGTATAGCTTTACCAATTACACGTCAGACGGGTTAATATTTAGGGTTTATGAAGACTAAAATTTGGTGCTGGGAAGACAGCTCACGGGTAAAGCACTGGCCATGGAAGCAGGACTTGCGTTTAGGCTCCCTGCACCACGAAAAGCCAGGCAGCAGGCAGCACAGCCCGTGACTGCAACCCCAGCCCTGGGAGGCCAGAGACCAGTGGATCTTGCGAGCACAATAGCCAATCGGCCTAGTCAAATCAATAAGCCCAGGTTCAGTGAGAAACCGTGTCTCAGACAAATGCACAGAATTTGTGTCTGTGAGGTGCCCGACCCTAAATGACACATCTGCCATGCAACTTCTACATCTGCGGCTCAAGGAACGTAGTGGACGAGGGGGAGAAAAGGTTAACGTATCTCTCAACTCTCACCAGCGAAGGTCCTCATGCAACAGATGGTGATTAACCCAGAAAGCCGCAACTGGCCAAAATGCAGAGAGTAGGAGACAGCAGAGTGTGTGTCCCTGAGTCACCTGCATCAAACCTCTGCACCCAAGGCTCAGGGCCATTGCAGAAGAGAGTGGCGGACAGACTGTAAAGAGGCAGACGTGGCTAATGATCATAAGGAAACAGCCCAGAAGTTACTCATGTGAATGTACAGCAATGGCGACTGCATGTACAAGACCCATACAGGCTCAAGCCAGACAAAATCCCAGCATAGATGTGGGGAGGTGGGAAGGAGCCCCAACCTTAGCTGAGGAGCTATTGGCAGCCAGTAACTACTTGGAAAGGGAGAGTTTGTTTCCTTAAGGGTGTGGCACTAGATAGGTTAACCAGACTCCAGTGGATGAAGGCACAGTGAAAGACATTTGGGAACAGAAACTTGACTCAATAGGCCTGAATATATGTCAGAGTATGTGAAATCTGGAGGGGGGGGCTATAAGAGGCATGCAGGTAGGACAGGGGCCTCTAAATATGATCAAACATACTGCATGAGATTCCCAAAAAGTGAAAAAATATGACAGAGAGCAACAGAGGATACCTCAAGTCAGCCTCTGGCCTCCAAATGTATGCACATCTACACACATATGCACCTGCACACACATGTGCCACGTACACCGTGTACATAAATAGGCCCATCGGTAAATGGGTTAAGAAACTCAATAGACAATTCTCAATAGAAGAAATGTGAATGGCCAATAAATACTTGGAAAAGTGCTGAACTCCCTTCACACCAAAGAAGTGCAGAACAGAACTGCTTTGAGACTCAATCTACCTGGTCAGAATGGCTGTCACCAAAGCAACAAAGGCCAACGAAGGCGGTTGAGGGTGTGGGGAAGGGGGAATCCTTCTTTAAAACAAACTGTGCAGTTTCTTAGGAAATCAGACGGGGGGGCTCTAAAATTAGAAGTGGCATCTGACCCTACTGTACCTCTCTTGGTACATGCAAAAGGGCTCTAAGCCAACACACCACACAGAAACTTGCAAACCCTTGGTCACCACTGCACTGTTCATAAAACTTGGGACACTGAACCAGCCTAGCTGTCCATCAACAGATGACTGGTAAAGAAAGTGTCAGATACAAAAAGGAATTTTATTTGGCTGTAAAGAAAAATGAACTCACGACATTTGCAGGAAAATGGATGGAAATGGAGATCACTGTTAAGCAAAATATGCCAGACTCTCGACTCAGGCAGATGGAATACACTGTCTTTCATATTCAGACACGAGATTCAAAGTTATATATGTGTACATGTAAAACAAACTCTATGGAACTGGAACTATGCACCCTTATTGACTCTCTATGGCACGTGTCAAGCAGGGCCTGGTGTGGTCATTGCTCCCGTACTAGCTCTATTTCAATGGAATTTCCAGTGACGAACGGTATTAATCAAATTTCATTAATCCTTCACTTATCTCTTTTGGCACAAGGAATATTCAAATATGTTGCTGTTTTACTGCGATGTGAGTCTACAGAGGCCGAACACTGGTGAGAACGCTCTACTAGCGCCAATGTCAATGTCTGCCGCGTGACGTCAGCCAGAGAAGCCAGCACTGCTTCCCAATGATTGTTAGAAACGTCATGCAAACAAAGCAAAACCCCAGACAGAAAGGGCAACGTTGGAGGTGCTGCGATGCCCGACCTCAGATTGTGCTACAGAGCCATGGTTCGAAACAGCATGCTGCTGGCACCAAGGTAGCAGAAAAGAAGAGAGGACCAGACAGGGACTCACACAGCCACACCACCTAACTTTTGAAAAAGGTGTCAAAAACACACACTGGGAAAAAGGCAGCCCCTTCAACAAATGCTGCTGGATAGCCACGAGTGGCAGAGTCAAACCAGACCAGATCTTCCACGCTCAATTCTGAATGGATCAAAGACCTCAATGCAAACTGAGGTCAGGAGCTGAAAATCTATCAGCTGGCTCTTCGACACACCAGATTCCTTCCAATTACATTTGTCACCAACTTTGTTCATCTGTGAAATTCTGGGTTCTCGAGGCACTCTGAGAAGGTTCAACAAGTAATGTCTATAATTTAAACTTAGTTCCATCGCTGTGACACTTCAAAGTTATTTAAAATAGTGACTGGACTTGATCAGTGCATGTACAGAAATCAGACGTGAGATCCTACTTGTGGACAGCTAGTATTTGTGCATCAAAAATTGAATAAATACAGACCATCAGCTCACACACTGGACACAACATAGTGAATGGCGCGGTTCCTACAACTGCGGGGGACAGCTCATTTCCAAGACAAGCAATCATCACTTTTATATTTTTTTAATTAACTGTTAACATACCCTAGAATGAAAGCAGATTAGGGAGCAAAATAGTTTGTGATAGTCTTAAAACACAATTATTAGAGTGAAGAAAATTCATAATATACAACACAACTCAGGTTGGTTCGTTTTATATGTCAAAGCAAAGTCTGATGAACACGAGGTTTTGGTAAAGCATCGCATATATTCTGAATAAAGTTACAGACATACTAAAGGCGGATAATATATTTATATTACAAAATTATGCAGTGTGTCAGTTACATGAGGAAGACTCTAAGAAGTGTACTATCTAGTGAGTGTGTTCATTAAAATGGCAGTAAGTGAACACTGATTAACTCTAGTTGTATGATCAATATCATTTGTAAAGTGATTATATAGAAATTTTTTTAATGTTTTATTATTTTCATGTGTACGCATGCATTGTCTGCCTATGTGTAAGTGCACCCATGTCATGCAAAGCCTGTGGAGGACAGAAGAGGCTGTCGGATCCCCTGGAACTGGAGTTACAGACAGTTGTTAGCCGCCATGTGGGTGCTGGGGTTCGAACCTGGGTCTTCTGCAAAAACAGCCAGTGCTCTTCACTGCTGAGCCATCTCTCCAGCCCCTCGTGTTTTATTAAAGACTCTGGTCTCTATGCTTTTAAGTAGTGATTTACCAACATTACTCCTTTCTTTAACCTACATACACAGACATCTTCAGTTTGCACACCAAATGTGTCGGTTAAGATAAGACTGTAAAAGGGGAAATGAACTGAAAGAAATAAAAATGACGGCCAGGGAGATGGAATGGTCAGCGGGGTATGTGCCCCCAGCCTGAGGACCTGCGTTCAAGCTCCAGGAATCACGTCAATAAGCCAGTGACAGGCCTGGGGGAGGGTCGCAATCCCAGCACTAGGGAGCAGACACAGGCACGAGGGACCCTGGGGATTCCTGGCGGTGATGGCTCCTGAAAATAAGACCAAAGACTGTATTACTGACAGAGCCACCGCCCCAGCCCCAGCCCAATCATTTGAGTCTTAATCTGTGGCATTTGATTTTGGTTCAAATACATAAAGAATCTGGTCTTGTAAATATGTGCACTCAGAAAGGGGGAGAGGTGTGCTGCCTCACGGTACCACAGAATTTGCTATTTGTTTCCCAAAGGTGGCTGAAAAGCCGACGGGGTCCTCGGCCACCCTCTCAAGCCTGGCCTTCTGCAGTGGCGTTTGGTGTCTCACCCGGGCCCCTTCCGTGAGGAAGAACTGGTGCCTTGGTCTCAAACTCAACTCTACCAGCATGGCCCGGAGGGAACACACGCCCCACTCGGGGCCACACCCACTTCCAGAAGGCCCTGGCAGGTGCCAGCCTGGAGCTCACTGTGAACACAGAGCCACTGGCAACTTAGTGGGCAAGGCTGCAAGTCCTTTCCGATTCAGAGCTCCCTAAGGGAGGCTGGGTGCTGAGGAGCCTGCCCAGTGCTAGGCCCCTCGCTGTCCCAGCCCACCGCTCTTCTCTTCCGGTTCATTCCCTTCCTGTACCCCCTTCATTCCACACGTCTGTCCCACGAGACTTCCCTAGCAAAGCCCCCCATGCCTGCCTCCACTTCTGCTGGGTTTCCAAGGAACCAGTCAGAAACAGGAGGACTCAAGAGCTGGGACCCTCCAGGACAGTGCAGCTCCAGTTTGCAAAGACCTCTCAGGATCCTGATTCCAGGCTGGACGCTTGTTGTGTCCTCCGTAGACCAAGACACCTTCCCCGTCACAGCCTGCCCTAACCCGTCCTCACCTTGCTCTCCACACGGCAGTCACAACCCAAATCGTGCTCAACTGTCTGCTGGAGACCAGGTCCTGACCCTGGTGGGGCGGCCCAATAGGCTGGTGGGTTATCAGTTTAGAGCGATGCCCCCCATCCTCAAGGGGGCCAGTAAAGCTACCTGCCACATCCTGCTAGGGATCCTTGCTGATTCCAGTCAGAGGTGACTGCTGTCTACACTCTGCCCTGCCCTAAACTTGTAAGACTTTTCACCCAGGTCTCACAGAAGTGGGAAATCTGAAGGTCGCTGGTAACATCTCCCTGCGAGCATCTCAGGAAAGGTGCATGGCCTCCTCTGTGGATCCGCCCCTCCACTGGGTCGGACATCCTGGCAGTCCTCTACTCAACAGCAACACACTCCAGCAGCCTGCCCTCGCTCCTGTCTGCTGAGGGGCTCCCCAGCAGCCTCTCCAGAGTCAGAAACAGAAGCCCTTCCCTCCAGACACCACTCTGCCCTTCCCTCTCCCCTCCTTCCAACTAACCTCCTCCAGAGGCTCCTCTGCCCGCCGCATCTCCAGTCCCTGCCCTACTTCTGGGGCACACCACTCCCACAGACACACACACCTCTGACGGGCTCCGCACCTCTGCTTTTACCGATCCAGATCGAAGAACCTTCAGCCACTATTGCACCGAGAGCCTTACTTCTTAGCAGTGTGTCTGACGACGGTCAAAAAGCAGTGGGCGGCCTGACACCACCCCACAGGGGAAGAACGCGAGGGCAAACCGGGCAAACCCGGCAAACCGCAGGCAGTTCCCAAGGGGCCCAGAGTACTTCTGGTCAGTGAGGTCAAAGGGGAGGTACCAGGCTTCAGAACAGACCCCAGGTTTCATCTGTGCCATTGGTCCAAATCAAATCATTAAAGGAAAGCTCTGACAGCCCTGTCACGTTTTAAACGACGTACGCCCATCTCTTAACCACATCTGGTGCATCTGAATTATCCACTCACTCAATCTTTCCCCTTTAAACAAGCATTTACTATATCTCACTGTGTCGAACACTGTAGAAGACACAAGAGACTTAGTAAACGGATGACAAGCCACCAAACAATTCCTTCTGGGAATTGAAAACCTGTATATGATATATAATTACACATGTGGAAAAACGTAGCTGGTAGAGATGGTACTTTATAGGACGAGTACATTTTACAGTAGATCTCTCAGATCAAAATCTGCCTCAGATCTTCACAGAAACATGGGCTTTGCCTGCACATCAGCAAGTTGGAAATTTCCCATTGAGAGGACGCTCATATCCTAGAACAGTGTGAAATAGCAAAAATATTACTCTTGATTCCATTTCTCGTGTGTTTACATAGGTGTGGAGTGCATGTGTAAGTGCATGTGTGTGTGTGAGCATGCAGGTGTATGAACACATGTGTACCTACGTGTGTGGAAGCCAGAATTCAACATCAGGTGTTTTCCTCTCTCATTCCATCTTATATCTTAAAATACTTTATTATAATCATTGTGTATGTGACTTGTATGTGCATGGGGGTACATGTGTGCCACGGCTCACACATAGAGGTCAGGGGACAACTTTCAATAGCTGGTTTTCTCCTTCCACCAAAGGTTCCAGAGATCGGACTCAGGTCATCAGGCATGAGAAGCATTTTGACCTGCTGAGCCATCTTGCCAGCCCTACACCTTGTATTTTGCAGGAGCATTTCTCATTGAGCCTAGAGCTCACTGATTGGCTAGACTGGCTGGCCAGTTAGCTCCAAGGATCTGCCTGCACCCTCTCCACACTCCCTGCCCCCAGCACTGGGGTTACAGGCACATACCACCACATCCAGCTTTTAGGTGGATTCTGGGCTCCAAACTCGGGTCCTCATGTTGCAGTGACCAGTAAGCAGCAAACACTGGCTGCTGAGATGCATTTACGAGGCAAGATGCCTGCAGTGCTCATGGTGCACTGGAAGCGGTTAATCAAAGCGTGAGTCGGTCTATGGAACATTCTGGGAATGTTCCAAAACCATGGTGATGGAGAACAAGTTGGAAGGACAGTGCGTGACCAGAGTAGAGGGTGGTACCATCACACACATGCTGCCTCCAGAGTGGTTACATGGCCTGGGGCATGTTAAAACTCACACAGCTGTGTGGCAGAAAGATTCACAGCCAAGTGTCTTTAATATATTCGGCTGTTGTTTATGAACACTCGTGTCAGGGGTTGAGCCTTCAGTCATGTGCAGCAGGTTTTATTACCATTTTAGAGGTGTGGAAACAGGCTCAGAAAGGTTAGGGAGAAGCACTAAAGGAGGCCGGGCAAATGTTAAGTGGAAAAGCTCAATTTGGATCTTAGCTTGTCTAAATCTAAGGCCTGCACAAAGCATTTTGCTAAATACCATGACGTGACAGGTAAACCCGAACCCTGCAGAAAACACGGAAGAAGCTTACTCTCTCCACACCACAGCTTGGCTCAGAGCCATGAATGATCAGAGCAGATCCAACTAAGAACATGTAGGCGCAACTGAAGGTGGTAAGTGGGGGCGGGGTCAATGAAGAGAACGTCCACCCAAATGAACGGATTTCGAACGGTGACAAGAGGCTGACCACCTTAAACAGTGTCTAGTTCGACATGAAACCATCATTTGTGCATTTGAAGTTTTCTCTCTCACTCTGTGTCACTTAAGAACAAACTAGAGGAGCTGGAGAAATGGCTCAGTTGTTTAAACACTGGGTGTTCTTCCAAAGGACTCAGGCTCAGTTCCCAGCACCCACGTGGTAGCTAACAACCACCTGTAACTCCAGTTTCAGAGAATCCAACGCCTTGTATAGAGGCACTGCATACATGTGATACCCTTACATACATGCAGGCAAAACACTCAAGATACATAAAATAAAAATATTAATAAAATATTTTTTTAAAAATCAGAAGAGTCAGCCAACCAGTGTCTGGCACTTGGTGGATGGAACCAGATTCTCCACTTCGGGGATGGCATCCAGTGAGGAGAGCGTAAGGGTCACGCTTAACCTCCGCTGTTTACTGCTGCTGGTCCATTAGGAACAATCAACAGACTCCTGGCCGTGAGGCTCAGGCCAGTGTGCAGGTCCCAGGCCAGCCATCCAGGAAGTCATCACCAGCAGCTCTGCCCCAGAAGGGGCTGCAGCTGTGTAGCTGAAGAGAAGCATGTGTTTTCACATTAAAGACATTTTCATGTCTGCTTACATACAGCAACCGAGAAACTTGAAGGGCAAGACATAAACGTCTGAACTGAGTGAAAAACTAATTAGCTATCATTCACCCAAGATCTCAGCGAGCACAATTTGAAAACGGGAGAGTTGTAGAGATCAGGACGTCTTACACCAGTGGAATCGCCATTCAGTCAGACTGTCTCCTCATCTCAGACAACAGCTGAGGAATCGGAGGGGCCTGGACCTGGGAGAGGAGGGAGAGCCACCGAGATGAGCTCAGGGAGCCGCTGTCCTGCCCACCTTCACCCCTGGCTGGCACGGGAGGACTCCCCCACACTGGATTCCACCCTTCGAAGATCCATCACTTTCCACCACCATGTGTTTCCATGTGAAATCTACCCTGGAAAAAAGAATTATGAAAGGGGCTGGAGAGATGCTCAGCGGTTAAGAGCACTGACTGCTCTTGCAGAGGACTGGGTTTGGTTCCCAGCACCCACATCGTTCCAGCGGATCTGACGGCCTCTTCTGACCTCCATGGGCATTGCATGACATGGGTGTACTTACATACATGCAGACAATATACTCATACACATAATAAAAATATAAAGTATTTTTCAAATTATGAAGAAAACATCAAAGGACAAGCTCCTCCCTTAGTTTTTTTTCAAGGCCAGAACTGCTTAGTTTCTAAAACTCCTGAGGTCCTATGCTACATCTGTGACTGTTGTTTTAAATATATTTTTTTGTGGCACAAATTTCCCTCCAACTTCTGTTTCACAGTCTCTCTGTTGCTGATTGAGAAGGAAAAAATAATCTAAGCAACATGTTACAGCAGCCTTTCAAAGCACTCACCTACTTTTGTATTGGGTGCTGAGGTATTAAATTACTCTGAAAGGGCTCTTGAGGTCTATTTCACAAAATCAAGTAAGTGGAAAGAAACTCAATGGCCTTCACTTGCTTCTTGACCTGTGTCTACACCTAAGCTGCCCTTCATTCCCAAAGTCTGAAGTGACAACCACAGCATCTTCTGTGTCTTTATCAGTGTGCAGTAAGTCAGGTCCTTCTGGAGTAATCAGACAACTAACTCTATTCAAGTGCACTCCCTGGCGTTTCTCACAGAACGTGCTCTGGTTGGATGATGTTTGTCCTGAGGCTGGAAGCTTGGTCTTCAGCCTGGTGGTGGGAGGCTGGAGGCTTGGCCCTTCCTTGGCTTGATGGTAGGAGGCTGGAAGCCTGGTCCTCAGCCTGGTCCTTTTGTGCCTTGGTGGGCCCCAGGACGCTTGGTCCTTTGTAGTAGTGAGAAGCAACAGACTTTTAAAAGGTGGACCTAGCACGGGAGTATTTAAGTCATCTTGGGGATACCCTTAGATGAGATAGGGACCCCGGCTACTCAGGCATTCTGTTTCAATACATGATCTCTACCCAACACAGACACATGCTCCTGCAGCTGTGACATCTTCAGGACAGTGCTATACCTGTGAATCTCCAAATCAGTAAGCTACACAAGCCTCTTTCCAATGAAACAGACAAAAATAGAAGCTTAAAAAATAGGCCAAGTACAGTGGTACTTGCCTTTAGTCTCAGCATTCAGTTGGTAGAACTCTACGAGTTCACAGCTAGCCTGGTCTACATAACGTGTTTCAGGCCAGCCAGAGCTGCAGAGTAAAAGATAGAATCATTTTATCACAAAATTCTCACCAGACTGCCACACTGTCAGTGAGATCTAGGCATTTTACTTACCTTCCGTGTTATAACCTTAAGCAACTCCGTGCAGCCCTCTCCTCTTAAAAGAATCCTAATCTAACCAAAACATTTTATAAACCACAGAAAATGCTATTAAAACAAGTGCTATGTATAACACCGACTGAAATACTAATTAAAATAAGTACTTTTGACTACTTTTGATATACAGGGGCTCTTAACTACTAAAACTTTTAGCCTAAGGCTAATTTCTTGACTGGCCTGAGCAACCACGGTTCTTTGGTAATCTGCTAGTTCTTGGGTTTATAATGTTCCCAGGAAACCATGCCTGCCAGTAACCCTTTCCAGTGCATGTTCTACTGGTCTGGGGGTTTGAGACCAGCCACCTGTCTCTGCCCTCTGCTCCGGTGTGTCTTGTCTCCTTCGGAGGTGAGTGCCTTCCTCTTCCTGAATCTGGCTTGCTCAAATTGTACAAATTATTTTCAGTGTTTTGCATTTAGGTTTGAAATGCGCCCAAACCAAAAGGAATACAAGTTTACTTACTTGAAAATGCTAAAATTATACATAAAGATTATTTTTAAAATGTGGTTAAATTTTTATGTTTCAGTCCAATAACACAAGTGCATGAAAAGTTTTGTTTCAATTTCAAAGACTGCTTGTCTTCAATTCACACAGTCACGGCATCGTCAGACCAGTGTGACAGCAGGTTCTAGGTGGCAACAGGTAGGTGACCCGGAGACCCGAGCCTCACTGGCTTGTTTATACTAAACAAGATGGTATGTATTACGACAATTCACCCAAAATCTTTTATTATCAAATCTCCAGCATTTCAAAGTCTTCGAGCTGTTCTTAGGAATGCTCTAGAAGGTGCAGGCTAAGCAGTGCCTGCCCACTGCCCAGTCTCCTCCCTGTGATGCTCCAAAGGCAGAGCTCGCTCTGAACTTTCTCATGACTTCCTCCCTTCCACACAGCCAGCTGCTCAGTCTTAAGGCCTTCTGAGGACTACACTCTAACTTCTTAGAGAATCTCTCTTCCCAGAGACAAGAGCTGACCACATCAGAGGCGCTTCTAGCCCTTCTCACCACCTAACTCAATAGTGGGTTAGGATGGCTACATGAAAAGAAGAGAAAAGAAAGGAGGGGAGGGGAGGAGGGAGACAAAAGAGAAGGTGGGGGAAAAAGACAGGGGAGGGGAGGGGAGGGGAGGGGAGGGGAGAGGAAACCAACATAGAACACAGGTAACAGGACCTAGGAAATGGGAGTATAAATACAAACTTTTAAAATATTTTATTTATTATTTTCATTTTATGTGTAAGAGTCTATCGCCCGCATTTATGTGAGCGCACCCGCATCGTGCAATGCCACGGAGGTCAGAAGAGGACTTCGGATTCCCCTGGAACTGGAGTAAGAATGGTTCGTAGCCACCATGTGGGTACTGGGAATCAAACCTGGGTCATCTGCAAGAGTAGCCAGTGCTCTTAACCACTGAACCACCTTTCTGGCCCCTAAATACAAACATTTTAACATCATTTCCTCTGTTTCCAAATAGGAAAAACTATTTTAAAGTTGTGGGATCTGTGAGAAAACTACCTCAAAGCACAGCACATCAAGGAACGACCACAGACATTTATTACTTCACACCATTTACTGCAGTAGCTCAACTGCCACATGGGCCAACTTGCCATAGCCCAGCCCATGGCCTGCTTCTAGAATTCCCTCCTCGGGTCCTCCCGAGGTCGTGCTCCCTGCCTCTGACTCTTCTCAAAGCTCCTCGGCCCCGGACAGCAGCAGTTTTCACCCACCAGGCGCCCTGACCTGAGCACTGGCCCTCACACTCAGGAGCATCCAAAGTCCTGCACAGCCCAACTGGACACTGGCTGTGGGCCAGGACAAGAGCTTCTTAGTCAGTCAGTCTGAGTGAGAGGGGCACAGCTTTCTCACCAGCTCCTGAATGGTGGCTCCCAAGTGCAGGGTTGCCAGGGGTGACCCTGGAGGCACCAAGCCCTCTGCCAATGTACCGCGCCAGTTTTCATGGCTCAGAAGGGCCTTACTTTACCCAGCGTCATCTACCACACCCAACGACACTTGATCCCACACCTCAGTTACTGAGTTTTAATAGTGTCGCATCATCTTTCGCCACAAATTACAAGTCCCCAGAGGGCAGTAACAGGAAATACTGCTCCTGTGTCTTGGCCGAGAGCCAGGCACATGCAGGAGGCCAGCGCATGTTCAACACAGAAGCCCAGGCTAACTGGTTAAATACCAACACTATGTTTTTAAATTTCAGTAAAACTTTCTATGCTAAACATTAGGCTACATTTTCTTCTAATAGTCACTACCAATAAATACTAAAATGATGTTTGTTTTAAGCCCTCCTTAGCCGACTTCCTCACAACATGAGCACCACAGAGGAGCAGTTTGTGTTTTATCCTCCGTTCTCCAGTTATACGCTCACAGTAGGTAACAGTGAACGCATGTTATTGGACACACTAGAAGCCTGGCCAGAAAAACAAGTCATCCTTGGTCACACTGCGGGCATTACTAGCCACTCCGTAGACAGTCTACAAATGATTATTCCAACTTAGGTCCATTTAGATCACTTAAGTTTTCAGTAAGTTTATAAAAGGTAGACTTGAAAAACATGAGAAATTGCTATACCACTATTCTGCACCTGTTTTAATGTATTTCTTTATATGTGTGTGAGTGTGCTGCCTGCATGTCTGTAAGTGCACCACCGTGGGAGGCCAGAAGGCATCTTGGATCTCCTAGAATTGTTGTAAGCTGCCATGTGGGTGCTGGGAATTGAATTCAGGTCCTCTGCAGGAGCAGCCAGTGCTCTTAACCACTGAGCCATCTCTCCAACCCATTAATTTATTTTTTTAAATCTGTATTAAGTGAAACAAAATTTTAAATGCTGAAAAGAATTGTATCAAATAAACATACATTTAATAAATCTTTTTCTATAATATGTTCAACTAGGAAATAAAGAATAATCAATGAAAACGAGTATTTCCAAAAATTTTATAGCTGATAACATTTCCATTCATTTGACTCTCATAAACTTTTTCTTAGAAAATGAAATGACTTTGGATGCACAAGTCGTAGTGACCAAAAACAGAACTTAACAGGCACTTCGGAAACAGCCTCAGAAATCAATCTGGCCTATAACAAAGGAACACACTGGAATCAATGTCATATCTCTAGCGATGCTCTGATGATCCAACTTCATTTCTAACATTATCAGAGTCTCAGCCATGATTCTGGTCGCTCTGACGCTTCCGGAATGCAGGACACTAGGTCTCAGGTCAAACACTCTAAAAGAACATAAAAGTCACAGCATCGGAAGAGCGGAAACACCCAGAACCCAATCAGCAGAGCTGACGCTACCTGTCAATCAAGGTCAGTCGCTCCCTTTCTGACTATCAACTGATGAACTTGTGGTTATTATAATTCACATCAAAGCAGTCAACACATGATTTCCATGGTCCAAACCGAATATATAATTGATTCAAAAGTTCTAGTGATGTCATTTCAACAGCTGAGAGAAAATAATTGCCAAGAAATAAAGACAGTGATAATTTCAAGGAGAAAAATGTCTACAATTATGTTCCATGAAAACTATTTCAAGAATGTCTTCCTTTTTATTTGTGACATATACAACAGCTACCACACCCATTAGAGCTCCGCATGCTACGCCTCCCAATGCCGCATGTTTTGGCAAAGTAACTCATGCCTCATTGATTAAAAATGCTATTACACTACACACCAGCAAAGACACCATCTGTTATACATTAACCAGTATAAACGCAGCTTAGCCCGACTCTCAGGGTATCAAACAGCAGGTCTGGTCGCGGCGGGGGGGGGGGGGGGGGGGAGAGGCACAATTTAAATCTTTATTCTAAGTATGAACTATCTAAGAGTTTCATCTGGATAAAACTAAATCCCACTTCTAGAATCATATAAAAGAGAAAAATATGTGTTACTATATTTTTGGATAAAAAAGACAGCCATGTATATATATATTTTTAATTTTAAGTGGCTGACAGCAACAATACCTTGATTATTAATTACTTACATGGTTCAGTACACAATCGGGGCAGGGACTGCAGTAGACTGACCACTTTACATACAGAAATACAGTATTAAGAACCACAGGCCACATGAGATCACATTCTGTACCTAATTTATAGATGACTGGGGTTTTATCAGTCGCCTTCTGGAGAACCAAACAACTTCCTTTCATAATTATTACATTGAAATTTGGGGCTTTTATTAATATTTATACTCAATACGGTGTCAAAGACACCAGGTGCAGTCATGATGTACGCCACTTCACAACCCCCTCCTAACGCTGCCAACACTGTTACTCATCACCCAGCACTCCAGCCACACGGGAGAGGACGCTGCTGACAGTCCAGGCAATTTATGGCTCTTCCCGCTCATGAGTGAAGTCCGGGGCGTGGAGCTACAGACTGGGCCTCAGAGCAGTCTGATATTTATAGTATGTGTAAGTGCAGGTGTGCAGGTGTTAACTGGTAAACTTTGGAGTCCTGAAGGACACCAGCTGGAGCTGTCATGTGTACTTCAGATAGGAACTAACATAGAAATATAATATTTAGTGGAATTAGATGTATGATGCAACTTTTTCTTTCCAAGGGTTTTTCCCCAAAAAATGTGTGTAAAGATGCTTGATAAAACTGTTAAAAACTCAGAAGTTATATTGTATGCTGAGGATACACAAAATCCCTAACATCTAAGAAATTTTTGACACTTTCCCTATATAAGCACAGTGGCTTATAAACGAAATACGTTTAATCCCCAACTTGACACATCACTTAAAGTTATTAAAAACGGGTTCAAAGTCAATTTCAAAAACAACTTTCAGGGGTGGGGAGATAGCTAAGTTGCTGAGCTGCTTCCTGCCTCAAGCGTGAGGGTCTAAGTTTGATCCCCTGAATGGATGTAAAAAGCTGGGGGTCCCTTGCAATCCTAGCCCTGAAGAGGCAGAGATGGGCTGAGACCCTGGCTCCAAAAACAAAGTGGACAGCTCCCAAAGGCGGACTGGCAAACACCTGCAAATGCATATGTACGCATGTACACACACACACACACACACACACACACACAGACACACACATACACGAGTCTCTCAGCTTTAGATAAAATGTTGCACATTTGAAATGGAAGCAGTGTGAAACCAATAAAATTAAATTAACAGTAAGAATGTTTTTAAAAGACTGCTGAAACCCTAATCTGGACAAGCGGCTGCTCCTTCCCAAGCCCCTCTGTGGCCGGTCCTCCCTTCAGGCTTCCCTGACTACGAATCACAAATACAGACCAAGCTCGCCCCACGGAGAGCCCTCCTTAAAGGGAGCAGTGGCTCACAGCTCTTCTGTTAGACAGACTGGGGACACCTTAGCATTCTGGTGCTTTCGATCCACCATTTCCTGAGCGAAAGAAAACGCAAGGTCCCTTGAGGATTAAAAGAATACCCAAGTGGAGCCCTCCTAATCCAGAAGCTGGACTGTGAATTTTCAGAATACACACACTGTACAGGCAACATTGACACAAGCATTTCTTTAAAAGGCCCTGAAATCTGAAGCGCATCTGGTCCTGAGCAGCGGGGCTAAGGGCACTCGGCATGCACCAAGCAGTTCCTTCCCTCGAGAAGCTTTTAAATGAGTGTGGGAGAGGCAAACGCTCTCTCCACATAAGCACATAAGTAACCACAGGCTGACAAGCACCATCCTGTCCTCTGGGGGTTTAGAATCCAACCTTCCCAATTCATTCCTTTAAACCCGTTCCACAAGCTCCACGCTGTGTCAGGTGTGGCCCTCCGCTGTGCAGTCACTGTGCCCTGTGTGACCCTCCTCCTGATGCCTTACCAGTTTCAACATACGCCAACTACGTACAGCCGCACCCCACACCCATCGACCCAACCAGGTGTAGGCCTTGAAATGTGACCTGCTCCATGAACATTGGAGAACATAAACGTTCCTGAAGTTTATGTGAAATCTGCCATGTATTAGTGTGTTGTTTATAAGCGCCAAACACAGACAGCCATCTCCATAAAGTACTGAACAAATACTGGAGACCAACTGGACATAGCAAGAAGGCTGACCATCTTAAAAGCAGACACAGCTTTGTCATGCAAACACAGTCCCCTTCCATTGGTCTATGAATCGGAATCCCCACACATTATCTTTCTTTAAGCAGAACAGAGCTCTGTGTAATTATCTATCCCTACAGTGTAGATCATTTCTATACAAAGCCCGCTCATCAGCAGTTACAAGTTAAGAATAAAATATTGGCCAGGAAAGTACAAGCATTGTACTACTTAGGCTAGCACAGTGTTCAGTGTGTCCCTCCCTCTATCTAGATGAAGCAGCCTGGACAGGCTTGTTTGCCACAGAAGTCTTCAATGGTTTTCACCTGTCCAGGTTTCTTTTCTGGAACCACAAGAGAACCTGGAAACTATCCAAGAATCCTCCACATCCTCAGACAGTGGTCAGTGAAGGGACTTGGAAGAGAACGTGGCACAAGATCAAGAGGAGGGAGCCTGGGGCCACGCGGTTCCCAGAGCCAGGCAGCAGGACTTTCTGAAGTATTGAGTAGGAGCAGAGATTGGCAAACTCCGTCTCTGGAGGAGAAACCCAGGCCCAGGCCCAGCTCACTGAGCTCCCTTCCTCACCCCATCTCTGGTCCTAGACAGGGTCCAGCCAGAACATCTCCTCTGAAGAACAGAGTGGTTTTTCTCCTTTTCTTCAGGGTTGGGGTAGGGACTGGGAAGTAGGACCCATCACAGAAATAGAAAACAGACAGGGATCCATTACTATTTGATGCTCTTAAGAATCATAAGTCTTTAACATGTGCAATAAATAGTTTAAAGTGCTATTCAATAAGAAAATAAAAACTGGAGAAATAGGATATGGTGTGTTTAAATATTGATAAACTATTTTTAATTGAATATTTGATCTTCCATGGATGCTGTTTGGCGAGATTGTGGACCAGTTTAGGAGGTAGGGCCTTGCCTTGCTGGAGGAAGCCTGTCACTGAGGGAGGTTTAGGGGGTTTACAGCCCTAGTTCCTGCTCCCTCCTCCCTGCTTCCTGTGTATGGATGAATTGTGACCAGCCAGCTTCCTGTCCTACCTGCTGCCTTCCCCACCATGGTGGACTCTATCCCTCTGGAACATAAGCCAAAATAACTCTTCCTAAGGTGATTTTGATCATGATGTCTCATCACAGGAACAGAAAAACAATTGCTACAACGTGTGTGGAGGGAGGGGCTATGTTCACATTAGGCCAGGTGACCTTGGAGTCCAGAAGAGGGTGTCGGAGCCCCTGGAGCTGGAGTTACAGGCAGTAGAGTTGCCCGAAGTGGGTGCCGGGAACTGAACGTGGGTCCTCTGCAAGATCACCGTGTGCTCTTAATCACTGAGCTATCTTCTCCAGCCCTTATAAAATATTTAGTTTTAACTTTTGTGGTAACACTAAACAGTTGCTGAAACTTTTCATTCTGTAAGAACTAGAATATCATAGTCCATAAATATATTTCTTCATTACATTATTACCCCAGGCTACACAGTTGGTTGAAATGTGCATCTCTGGCTTGATTTGTAGGTATGCATGCAAATGTGTACACGGGCATGTGGTAGTCAGAGGTTGGGTGTTTCCTTAGTTTCTCTCTCTCTCTCTCTCTCTCTCTCTCTCTCTCTCTCTCTCTGTTTTTTCAAGACAGGATTTCACTATGTAGCCATAGATGGCCTGGAACTCTCTGTGAAAACCAAGCTGGCCTGGAGCGCACAGAGGTTGTCTTAGTTTGTTCTCCATTGCTGTGACAAAACACTCTGACCAGTACCAACTTGGGGAGGAAAGGGTTTGTCTTACATCTCCCAGGTCCCACGCAGTTCATCAGAGAGCCCAAGGTAGGAACTCAGGACAGGAACTTGGAGGCAGGAACTGGAGCACAGGCCATGGGGGAATGCTGCTTACTGACTTGCTCCCCTGGCCCATGCTCAGCCTGCTTTCT
>NW_008340118.1:1382637-1446329 GCF_000622305.1 Nannospalax galili | reverse complement strand
TGGGCCCTCCCACATCACTCATCAAGAAGATGCCCTTCAGACATGGCCACAGGCCAGCCCAATAGAGGCAATTCCCCAATTGAGGCTCCCTTAACCCAGGTGTGTCAAGTTGACACCAAAGCCATCCAGCACAGAGGTCTTTCTGCCTCTGTTTCTGTCTCTGCCTCCCAAGGGCTGGGATTAAAGGAGTGCACCACCACCCCTGGCTCCTCCTCCTCTGCAGACAAGTTCTCTCTTAATGAGCTTGGAACTCACTGATTTTGTCAGGCTCCTGATCAGGGAGATTTTGTGATCTGTCTCCCCAGCCTCCCCACCACACACAGAGTACTGGGGTTACAGGTGACCCACCCCTGTGCCAGGCTCCCTGACGAATGGTAGAGAGCTGGACTCAGATCTTCAAGCTGTGTGAAAGGTACTTTATGGAGGGAGCCATCTCCCAAGCCCTTTCTATTCATGTGCCTTCAAAGCTCAGCCACACCTGTCAGAGCATCAAACATCATCTCAAATCCTTCTCCAGTGTTTGAGATTGACAGTGATGGAAACATGTTGGCCAAGCTTGGTTCTTGATCACCAAAACTAGGGTTGTTTTAAAAAGAAAATGCCATTTCCATTATTCTTCTTTTCTTCCTCCCTCTCAATGCACACAGACACACACACACACATACACACACATGCACACACACAGACACGTACACATACACATACACACACACACACTCACAGACACACACATACACAAACATACATGCGCATGCACACACACACTCACATACACACAGCGTGCACAGACACGCACTCACATACACACACGTGCACACTCACACACACGCACACACACACTCTCACACACTCATAAACCCTTTAAAAATTACTGCACTTACTTCTAAAATTACTTCATCTTTCAGTGAGAAAGCCCTCTTGTGAATATTCCATTGTGTTTTCATTGTGTTTGAAAACTACAACTTAGGGGCTGGAGAGATGGTTCAGGGGTTAAGAACACTGACTGTTTTTGCAGAAGACCAGGGTTCGAATCCCAGCACCCACATGGCAGCTAACAACTGTCCGTAACTCCAGTTCCAGGGGATCCGAAAGCCTCTTCTGTCCTCTGTGGGCATTGCATGACATGGGTGCACTTACCTACGTGCTGGCAATACATGCATACACATAAAAATAATAAATAAAATATTCTTAAAAAACTACAACTTAGCTAAAACAGGAAAATGATTTGCTTCCAGTGCAGTTTTAAACCAAACAATTGTGTATGTTAGACTGCATGTTTATCACATTAAGAAAAGCTCCCTCCAAACATTATGTTTTATGTTAACACAAAAGTCTCTCATGTAAAACTAACTGCCACTGTAAAAACATTAATAAAAATAAGAAGTCAACGGGCGTGGTGGCGCCTGCCTTTAATCCCAGCACCTGGGAGACAGAGGCAGGAGGATCTCTGTGAGTTTGAGGCCAGCCTGGCCTACACAGTGAGCTCCAGGACAGCTGGGGCTACAAGGAGACCCTGGTCTCAAAAAGACAATAAATAAATAAATACATAAAGTCAAGGGGCTGGAGAGATGGCTCAGTGGTTAAGAGCACTGGCTGCTCTTGCAGAGGACCCATGTTACATTCCTAGAACCCACATGGAGGCTAACAGCCATCCATAACTCCAGTTCCAGGGGATCTGACTCCCTCTTCTGATTTCCATGGGCAGTGCATGACACAGACATACTTACATACATGGAGTCAATATACTCATACACATCAAAACTAAAATTAAAGAAAAATGAGAAGTCAAATTTGGCCAAATATATCCATTTAACTGTTATACTAAGTGAAGTAACACAGACTCAGAAAAAAAAAACAACATATGTTCTCCCTCATATGTGCATCCTAGCATCAAACCCTGATAAGTGAGTATGCATCCAGACGTAACTACAGGAACCAGGATAATGGAAAGGAAACAGGGAGGTAAAGGAAAAGAAAGAACCTGAAAGAGAAGAACAGTAGGAAACAGGCCTTAATAAGGGAGATATGGATAAAAATTGGGCTAGTTTAAGGGAGGGGGAGGGAAGGGTATACAAGGAACCTAGGGGATAAAGGAAAAAAAGGAGCTCAAGAGACGTAGGACTGTAGGAGAAGGGTATTATTGAGAGCAAAATGGGGGCACCTTAATTGGGGAAACCATGATGGAGGGGTTAGACAATGTGAGGGATAAATCATGCCTAGCTAGTTTTGAAAACCAGAGGGAACCATATTACTCCTACAACCTACTGACAAATTATACATACCAGATCAAGAAATATATGTCTAGGCAAGGTTTATCTGAGAACAATTGGTCTTTGCCCAAGCTTTGTTTACATGGCACATGGTAATTAAACATACCAGACTGGTGGAACTAAGCTTCTTGGATGTTTAACAGACATACTTTGAGGCCTATACTAATTTGGTCAGAGGGACGGACACAAAGGACAGTTTTTGCTCTTTGCCCTCCTAGGTCGACTAGTTCCAGGGGACTATGAGCATCCCTCAAAATGTCCTGTAACTGTGGTCAATCACCTGTCCTCTTGATCAGGGAGGTCATGGAGACCCCCACCAGATGGACTTGAACCAGTGTCCAGTCTACAAAGAGGAGGGTCAACATAGAGGAATCATTTCCTCCATGCTTCCAAGCAAAGCCAGCCATGGTCAAGTAGGACCTTTGACTTATCTTCTCACAGACAAACTAGTAAAGGAGAGGAGCCAGGGGCTCCTCCCAAGCCCATGTGACCCCTGAGGAACAGATCCTCAAATGACCTTAAGAGTAAAAATAAATTGCTTTATCTGGGCCAACTGTATGGCCTTAAACACCCAAAAGGAAAGTATAACCAAAGATTAAAGAGGCCAATATAATTTCTTAAGAGTCCATATGTACAGCTAAAGGCTACATAACAAGCAAGATAGGAGATACCTTCTTTTGAGTTGTTGGCCAGGGTGACCAAATGGATTCCCAGGTAGTAACCCAGCATAGAACTGGGAAATTGAACAGCAGACCCCAATCTTATCCAAAGGGATACTGACAACTGATTGCTGCTAGATGAGGAACAGCTGACCTTCCTAAAACAAAGACCTCTGGATGGGCTGACTAGAGTCACCAAATGGACAAGTAGTGGGGAATGGCGGGGGTGCCAACAACACAGCAGACAGTGAGAGGGAGGACAGTAAAAGGGCTCTACCTGGGGGGGGGCTATGGGAGGGTGCCATCTGGGAAGTGGGTATATGGATGAATGGGATTGTTTGGGATGTTCTGTATGATGTGTACACGTACACACACACACACACACACACACACAAAATCAACAAATTAAGAGTTATGTTTGAGGAGGAAGTGTGAAGGTTTACGACATGTTAAGTGGTAGAGGTGATAAGCATTTCCATTGAGGTCTACCCTATGGCTTTGTATCCATACACAGGTGCCGGAATCTGAATGCAACTGACCATGACTAGTAGTAATCAGATACTTACAGATTGGAGACACATGCGTCAACATCTAAGCGTTAGTAGCAAAAACAATGAGTCTTTCTTTAGGAAACAATATATTTTGGAATGAGGGGGAGATCTTTTTTGAAGGTTGACGGCTCATTCAATTTTGTGTCTTACAGGGTTTATACTGAGTTCAATATTGTATAACTGTATTAATTCAACTGTGGCTCTGGAAATTGTTATGTTAAAGCTGTAATGAAATGCTTCTTCTAAAAAATAAAAAATATATATACAAAAAAACAAAGTAAAAATTATACTATAATATTCAAATAAAATATACTGGTATTTATTGAATTTGAGGTAAATGATTACCCCCACATTTCTTTTGGAGTCTACATTTGTATTTTCATAAATATGTCTGCTTCTTAAGCATGTTAAAAATGAATACATTTTAATGGTAGAGATACAGCTTGGTGCTAAAGCACTTGCCCAGCTTATGTGAGGTCCTGGGTTCTATCCCTAGAACTGCAAAAGTAATTAATGTAAAAGACAGATACACAGACACACTTCAGAGGATGAGGACATACAAAGGCAGCTCACTCCTAAAAGATATTTTGCATAAAACTTAAATACAATGTGCTTGAAATTTCAGGAATCTAAAGTTTCTTGATTTATTTTTTATTCTAAGATAGTCTCATGCACACTATCATGAGTCGATCCTTCCTCTTCGGTCCCTGTTACCCTGACCGCCCCCTCTTTAGTCCCTTTACCCTGACCACCCCCTCCTTAGCCCCGTTACCCTTACCACCCCTCTTTAGCCCCCTGTTACCCTGACCACCCCTCCTTAGCCCCGTTACCATGACCACGCCCTCCTTAGCCCCGTTACCCTGACCACCCCTCCTTAGCCCCCTGTTACCCTGACCACCCCTCCTTAGCCCCGTTACCCTTACCACCCCTCTTTAGCCCCCTGTTACCCTGACCACCCCTCCTTAGCCCCGTTACCATGACCACGCCCTCCTTAGCCCCATTACCCTGACCACCCCTCCTTAGCCCCCTGAAACTCTTTTTTCCAGAAAGTCCCTCCCGTTTTCAAGCCTAGGGTGACCCACAGGCTTCAGTGAGGGTTTCCTGCTGTGTGTGGGTGGCCGCCTACTTACCGGAGCATCGGTGAATCCACAATTTAAAACGCCTCTCCAATTTTTCTCGTTTCTCTACAGTTTATATCAAAGAGCTATCATTTTACTTCTGGAAGTTTCCTGAGGACGAATGCTCCCTGGTGGCCTTCCTGACCACAAACAAAGGAAGTGCCAACCAGCAAGCTGAGCTCTCCCTCCTCTCTGCACGTGTGAGTTTTAAGACTTATTGTTGTACAAAGTAATAACATACATAGAATAATTACATAAACTGCGTTTCCTAACCACTGCCGTCAGTGGAGAGGTCTAATAGCGGTGTCTCCCATCACCACGGTACTGGTACTGAGGGTGTTGTTGCCTTTTAGCATCGAATCTCACTCCTGAGCGGTGTGGGGCCCCAGTCTCCTCTCAGTCTACTTCCCGGTTGGTGACATGAGGTCTCTACTTTGACACATGTTCCTGTCACTGCCTCTTGGTACCCTTGTCAGTGGCCAAAAGCGATGGGGCGAACAGACTTGGACTGTAAGCTGAACAACCCTTTTCTCTTTTAAAGTGAAGAGCCTCGGGTAGTGCACTGTGGTTTCTCCAAGCCGGACTAATACAAGAAGCACTAAATAAATTTACTAAGTGTTTTTTGAGTTCAAGTTCTTCTCTTGTATTTATTTCTCCCCTTTCTAATATGATGTTGTCTTTTCAACAGAATAAAACAGAGAGAAATAAGATGCCAATGCTTTCTCTTCCATGGTTTGCTTTCTGAAAGTCCCCGAGCAACTTGCCCACCACGAGCTGGAAGAGCTGGTTGGGACCCAGGCCCAGCCCCAGCCAATCTTACCTTCTAATTTGTTGTTCTTCCTCCTCAGCCATTTTTCTACGGTCTCTGCACTGACACTTTCAAAAACAAACTCATCTAATACCTGGGGGTGAAGAGAGAGATACGCCTTCACTTTTTCATCCGTCAAACCTGGAAAAGAATTGAAAAGGATAAAATTCACCTACGCAGCATTTCCAAACACAGGCACCACATACATGAGTGGCACATTAAGCTAAGATCCAGTCACTTGCCTCTGCTGGGGAGACGGTCAGAGGTGCTGGAACGGGGCCTAATGGGAAGAGACTGTCTGCCGGGGGTCAAGGCAAAGCTTTGGAACACGTGATGGCTACACCAGACTGTGATTAGCATCGATGCCAGGAAACCTTAATAGTTCACTTAAAATGCTAAAACATTTTATGTCTATACATTTATATTTATTATATATATTTATTCACATTTATATAAAACCATAATAAATGAGCAGAAGGGAAGAACCCAAAGTTGATACTCTGGCAATTTGAAGTGGTGGACAGAACGTTGGCTCCAGCACTGGGCATGAGCTAAAGCTGTGGTCAGTTGCTCCAAGCCGGGCTTTACAGAGGCCTTATTTTTTCTTAGCTATGTTAAATGTTCAAAGCAGGTGAAACTTTAGCAGCAGAAGCAACTAGAACTTGGCACTTTATTATAGCTGCGAAAATTTCTTATCTTTTACTGCTTTGTCACACAAATTCCTCCTTTGGCACTAAACCGGATGGCATAACTAATGTTCAGTTTGGAATAATCTTGGCATTTCTTCATTGATAGTCTATGTATAGAGTCAGTTTCCCTGAAATTTCAGACTAGTGAAACCTGTTGAATATACATAAGATTTTTCAGACAGTAATTTTATATATATAATTATATATTTCTGAAATTAAAACAATTCCAAACATAAATGGGGTGTGAATAATTATTTTCAGTGATGAAATTATTTTCGGGCCATCACTGAGAATTATCTCAATTATCATCCGTCAGGTTGGAAGAGACAACAGTGGAAAACTACTCTGAGACAGAAAAAAATGGAAAGTCTAATTTTGCCACTCCAGAGAGTAGGCCGCATGTTTCCATAGACAAAGCACAGAATTCAAAAGTGTGAATTAATTCTGCTGAGAACTCAAGTCACAACTGTTGGGATTCTGCGGCAGAAAGGCATGGCTCAGAAGGGGAAGGAGTCCCTTCATTGAAATCAGTCCTTACACCTTCTACTTCAACACATGCAGAACAGACATGGGCTGTGTTAGAAAAAAGAAAAGTGAGATCCATCTTGATTCAGCACAGGACAAAAGAGCTCAGCTGGCAGAGAGTTCTGTTTGGAAAATCCTACATGAAGCTAAAAACTCATTAGAGCGTGTGCTGGAGGACAAAGTATGATCATCCCTAGACACAGGGAGAACTAGATGTTGACGTGATGTTGTGCTTCCACTGTTTGAACCACGGAGAAGCACCCCACTGATGGTCACTAGAGGGTCACACACAGGTGGAAGAGATCCAGCCTGTTCTGCTGCTGCTGTCACAATTCAGCCATGACACCTGCACAGTAGACCCACACGTCCATATCACCCCCTCCCTCAGTCTTCCCAACTGCCAAGATTCTTTCATCCCAAATGAGGTGCTATATCCCCTGGCCCTCAGTCCCTACCACCACAGAAGGTGGGGGTCCCAGTATTCCACCACAACTAAGAGCTCCATCAGAAGAAACCTTGTTTTTAATTCTAAGGTTCACATGATCAATACCCCTTTCTCGGATTTACGGTAACAACTGTCTCAGTTTTATAACTTCTTCTGTGTTTATGTATGAACATAAAGAAATGGAAATCATTTTCTGCTTCTTAAAACCACTGACCAGATATAAGGTAGGTTTAAAGCAATTTTATTTCATGCTATTAAATAATCACACTACAAGAACTCAATCATCCAAGTCCAGGCTGTACTATAAGGGCTGAAATACATGTCCTGTGAGGAGTGGGGTGGCGAGGTGTAGATGTTCAGACTGGAGACACTTGCTGGGCAGCACTGCTGCATAATCTGAATGCAATGAAGTAAAACAGGCAATGAGACTTGGTCCTTTGCTTTGGCTTTAAATCCAAGGAGCAACACCGGGATTAGCAATCTGGAAAACTTCAGATTTTCTGGAGAGACCCACAGCTGCAACACCTCAGCAGGCAGCACATTCTCCTGCAACTGCTTTGCAGGAAGAGGGACCCCAAGGATGCAAGGGTTAAGGACTCACACTGCCAAGAGCTGAGTGCACACGCCAATACACTTTAAAACCCGTACGGTCCAAAGACACACACCATACACAATTTTCCTTAGTAAATATACCGCAAGCTAAGTGGATATGCTAATGAATTTTAGTACCTGAACAAAAATCCACCAAACAAGCATCTCTCGTGTCTTCTGAAGGCAATGCTGGGCCACCACATGACCCTGAGCAGGTTCTCGCGAACTCATGGCCTCTGTGTGTGTGTGTGTGTGTGTGTGCACTCTCCTAAATTCATATGCTTGTTCTTCTAGACAAAAGTTCTTTGGACCCATAACATCCATGGCATGGCGTTTATGCAAATTTATGCAAAATTTTTTGTCCAAAAGCAAATGAAGATTGGCAGAGAGACAAATAAAAATCAGTTATGCCTGCTTTGAGAATTCCAAAATCCAACATCATCCACCTTCTCCTTCTGAGGAGACCCAAGGTCCAGACGAGTGTTCTCTCCACCTCGGAGCACAGGACAGGTCAGGTCTTAGACCCGTGTTCTCTTGATCACCAAGACACTAACCACAGCTGGAAGAAAGACACACGGCCAGGAAGCCGGCTGCTCCTGTTTTCCTGTACTTTCTCTTTCCTGAGTTCATCACAGTTCTCAGGATTGCTACTGGCCAGATCCACCTCTGATGTGGATACCTCTGTACACATGTTGTCTTAAGTTGTAAACTGAAAAACCTGACTGTTGAGCCTCAGGTTTCGATGAGGTAGAAACCAAGCAGAGACCCCCTCCTGAAGTCGCAGGCTCATCCTGGTCCCATCTCAGGGCGAGAAAGCCCGTCTCTCCTCCTGTTTCCTTCCTCCTCCTGCTCCAGTGTCCCAAGCCCTCTCCCTATTTGTGGTCATGCTGGTGTTGGCCTGACTCCTCCGTGCCCTTCACCTGCCCAAATAAGGCCTTTGGACTGTGTATGAACAACTTGACCTGGGACTTCTTCCCTAACCACACTAGACTACAAGCTCCATGAGGCAATAACTAGTCTGTCTTATTCTCCACATGGTGCCAAAAGAATTACCCAGCAGGCCTGAGCAGCTTCTCTCAGGATGGCTGCTTACAGAGCTGGCCTTGGCTGACATCTGAGAATGATGCTCTGAGGATGGGACCCATCCACAGATAAGGTCAAGTCACGGGGTGTACAGTGTGGCCTCTGCCACCTGCTTTCCTTCTGAAAGTCTGAAATTGGGGAGTGTACAGAGGGCCCTGTGTCATCAGCTGCCACACAGCTGGGCTCTGGGTCTTCCACATGCTTCCGTGGTAGCCCACAGCACAGTCACAAGCTAGAGCTGGAGGACCCGAGTGTGTCGGGGTCACTCTCCTAGGAAAGGGCTCTTGGAAAGACGAACCCCTGGATCTTGGCCAGCATGCCTCGTCCCTCCAGCTGTAATAACTCAGCTACTGTGAGCACAGCTGTGAGGAACGGCTGACATTCCCCCATCTTGAGTGCAACCATTTGCTGAGCCTGAGTCCTGCAAGGGAACCACCAGGCTTAGGGAGTTAATTCTGGAGGCTGCAACATAGACATCTTTAGGTGGAGTCAATGAATTACTTGTCTGGTGTGTTCCCAGAAGTCTGTGATGAGAGAGATGGTTTGGATGTGCCTTCTGGAACGGCCTGGTTTCACAAGTTTATAGGCATGTTGACCAGCAGTCCCACAGTACACAGGTGCTGGGCGGGATGCTCCCACAGCAGCTCCGACGGCAGGCCCTGCCGAGGGCCCCGGTGGCCTGCTTCCCTTTCTCATGCTTCTACCTGTATTTCCCTTTAGTTTTTGCAGAGTTTAAATGTCCTTTTTGCTCTGTAAAAGGTCCCTTCACAGTTTGAATATACTTTCATCATCTGCATTGTTTAATCCACTTGCAATGCTGCACCATCCACACTTAAATGTTTATGACTGAAGATTTATCTGGCAGTTCCTTCTAAACACTTGTCAAATAAGGGGATGGATTAACAGGCTCTAAACTTCATTTCTTTTAGGCATTATTTCAAAAAGTAAAGTCTTATATACAATGTACAGAAATTATCACATGCCAGTTTGGTACTATTAAAACGGTATAAAATCATAGCAGGGACCAAGAACTCCAGAAATACAGCCAACGTTGTAACAGGGCAAGAAGCAGGATGCAAAGGGAGAGGGGATGTCTCACAAGACATATGAACATCTTATGACGCATACTTGTCTCTCACTGGTACACATCGCTTAAATGCTACCCTTCCACCCAGGACTCCAGAGTCACATGACGGACCTGGGACCTGGGTGTCCCTGCCAGTGCCGCCACCTCTGGCCCTCCTTCCTTAGCGGCCTGTCCAGCCGCAAAGCCGCTGTTTCCAGAGCTCACTGACTGTGTTTACCTATGGAGCACACGTCTCACCTTACTGGGTCTACTCTACCGCTAAGGTCAGCAATCAAAGCTACTGTAAGACATCCAGCTACAAGTTCACCGCTGAAGTGATAAGCTAAAGATGAAAATGATGTTTTGATTTTTGAGTAGAACACTTACAATTAAGCCCGCCCCCCAATTTGACCCTTTCCAGGAGTCAGAGAGCCACACCCCCACAGGAAGTAACAAATGGAGACTGATGTCCACACACAGGCATTGCTAAGGAAAGGACTCGGGTTCCCATTTCTCAGCTCAAATGCAGTTCAAACTCACAGTAACCTGGGGGGAGACTAGGAACTCCCGTCAACAGATGTGAAAAATTATGCTACTGCTTTAAAGCAATCACGACTCCTCAAAAGCCTGTATTTAGCTATATTCAAGAGTATTTCACCTAATTGCACTTCAGAAGTTAATGTTTCAGATACAGTCATGAGTGCTTGAGACCTATCAGATATGGAAATTATCTAGCAAGCCATCATGTTGACCAGAATGTCTATGTGAGACGTTCAGGACTACCCAGGCAGGGAAACCCAAGGCGGGATCCCATCAATTAGCTCTGGGAACAGCCAGCCTGAGGGATAGAGACACCAAAGAAAATACAAAGCAATATCCCCAAAGCGCCGAGGCGTCCAACCCAAAGGCAAATCTAAAAGCACAAAAGCTCTGCTTGAAGGACGTGGTCAATGAAATAAGAGCAGGAACCAACCCGGAAAAGTCACATGCTGCTGGGAAGACATGGTCTCTTCCCTTGAGTGATGGCCACAGGGGTTAAAGGGTTTCTGAATGGGTGAAAGGCGCAGACAGAGGCTAGAGACAGGTGGGTTAGATGCTGACACGTCCATGTAGTCAGATATCAGCATGATGCCATCTGAGAAGAAGCATGGTGTCTCAACGCAGGAAAAGGGCTTGAGCTGCAAAGTTGAGGGGCTGCTCAGCAGAGGCAGGCTCCAGAGCACAAGCATCTCAGCTGTCACAGGAGAACACCCTTACCTAGGGGGTAAGACCACTCTCCACTCTTAAAATAACAGCAAGAACTTTTTACCATCTTCTGAGATCTTCAGTAAAGCATTTGACGAGTGTTTTTTAAAAAAATTTTACAAAGCCCCCCACAGAAATAAATTGTACAGTGTAATGCCTTAAGAACACATTAAAATACTCTATAGGGGAAAGAAAATAGGCCTTTTTATGATGTAATTTAATGTTTTAGGGAGGAAAGAAGAGCAGAAAAATGGAAAAAAGATAGGAGACTCCCCTCCAAAAAAGGGGAGACTAATATAAAAACATAGGTAGCCTCACAAGCAAGAACTGTCATGCTCACTGTTTAAAATTGCACTAAAAAACAAAACTAACAACAATAATTTTTATGGGTGTCTAATACTGGAGCCGGGTATGGTGACACTCACCTTTAATCCCAGCAGTCAGGTGTCAGAAGCAGGTGGAGCTCTGTGAGACCTAGGCCAGCCTGGTCTACATAGTGAGTTCCAGGCTAGTTAGAGCCACAGGGAGACCTTGTCTCAAAACAACAACAACAATGAATAAAATAAAGGAAATAAGTGGAGAGCCGTCAAGGAAGACGTGATGAAGGCCTGTCCTCCACATGCACACGGCTGCAGACATGTGCAGACACAAAGTGAAAAAGAAAAACCCACCTCCATTTTCATCTCTTCGAAGCTCAGTTCCCTGAAATTACCACCCTGTGTTGGGCACTTCCTTTTCGCTTGCTGAAAAAGGTTTGAAAAGATCATGATTGACAGGTATGAAACAAAGAAGTCAACATTTATGTAAATCTCTGAACGAGCTGGGCTTAGTTTTTGTAGGAAAAATAGAAAACATACCTTCTTCTGGGCGTGGGGGTACATGCCTGTAACCCCTGCCCTGAGGAGGATTAGAAGTCGGGGGCCTAGTGTGTGCCACTGTGGGTTATACAGCAAGACTCAGCCTCAACAGGTAAAAAAGGAGAGAGGGAGGGAGGGAGGGAGGGAGCCAGAGGGAGGGAACCAGAGGGAGGAGAGGGGAAGGGAGGGTAAGAAAAGTCACTATCTTAAAAATGTGCAGTAAGATTCATTAGAAATGTTTTCAGAATTAATTTATGAAATGAATAGTTCTACACACGCCTGTCCACGTCAATCACTTTTAAACTGTACTGAGTCTGACGACCAGGACCACACGACGCCTTAGGACGTATCAGATAAAACAGAGGACGGATGAAGAAAAGGAGATGACCTAGCAGTAAGGCTGGTGAGTGCATGTACCTCAGGACTCTGCTCTTTGTTGTGACTGAGGACCTGACAGAGACAACTCCCAGGAGAGATTTATTTGGGCTCATGGGCCCGGAACAGAGCCCAGCACTGGCGGGCACTGTGGCAGGCAGCAGAGCTGATGGATGGAGAAAATGTCTATGGACAGTCAGGCAGCAGAAATTAAGCCTGTGACCCCCAAAGCCAGGCTCCACTCACCCACCTGCTCCATCTAGACCTGCCTCCTAAAGGCTCCACAGCTTCCCAAAACAGCGCCACAGCTGGGGCCAAGTGTTCCAAGACAAAAGCCTGTGGGGGGCATTTCACACCAAACCAGGGATTAAGGTTAGGATCATATTGTTCACTCAGTACTGTTTGTTTAGTGAGGACCACCAGCCATTCCCATCTATGTAACAAACATATCCCTAACTTCATAGAGTTTTAACAGTCCCTTTAAGATGGTCTATGCCTACACATAGTGATCTAGTGACAAACAGCATAATGCAGGAGGCCATGTCAAAGGCAACACCAGCTTGAGCAGTGGTAAATGATGCCAGAGTGGGACATCAGATACCAGAGGTCCTGTGGGGAAAGAATGTGGTTTGGCGTTAGGATCTGCGGAACGACAGTTGCCTATGGGACTTCTCAATATGACACAGGGAACCAGGGCTAAGAGGGAGACACAGGAAGTCATCCACATGGAGAACAGCTGGATATTTGAATGAGATTTCAGGGCTGGAAGAGGCCTCAAGCCAGATGGCCTGAGTTTGGATTCCCAGTTCCCAATAAAACCTGGGTGCAGCAGCATGAGCCTGCAGACCCAGTGCTGGGGACGGACAGGCAGATTCTGGGGGCTCGCTGGATAGTTAACCTAGCAGAAGCAATGGGCTCTGGGTTCGGTGGGAGACCTGCCTCAAAAAAAGTGAAGTCATCATTGAGAAAGATAGTTTGACATCTGCCTCTGGCCTCCACACACACCTACACAAGCGTGCACATCCATGCACGTTTGCATACACCCATGTACTGCACACACACACACACACACACACACGTGTGTGCGTGTGTGTGTGTGCATAAAGAAAGTAAAATAAAATGAATGAGATTTCCTAATACTGCATTCTAACCCATCTAGCAAAGAAAATGCTAATTCCCATTTTTGTTTTATGCTGTTCTTTAGAGATCATAAAAGAAAATTATATTGCATATCATCCCACTAGAAAGACTTTTAACTCTCTAGAAAAATTCAAAACAGGTATATTTTTCAGTTAAGTTACATATAAAGCCTTTTGAATGAATCCTTTCTACATATCACGACTTAAGACCACAGACACCGTCATGGCAGAAACAATTCTAAGTACCCAAAGGTTTCCCCAGTGATTTCTCCTTTGACAACATAGGTCTGAGGTTTGAGGAGCTGTGGCTGGCTTGAAGACTTGAGAGGCGAGTGCTAGGAATGCAGCCTGGCCTCCTGGAGGAGGCACCCAGCTCCCCTACTTCCCCCTCACAGGCCAGTGAGGAGGAGTCCGGGTCTTTCAGCCTGCATGGAGCGGATGACAGACTGAGTTTTGGAGTGGCATTCGCCTCTGGATAAGAGCACCTGGCTTTGACTCTTAAACCTGGTCACACTGGGCCCAGTTGTCTAGGGAGCTACGAGGTAGTCATTGCTTGAAGCCACTAAATTTGTGATACTTTCTTAGGCAACAGAAAACTAACGTAACGAATACACCTCTGGGCTGGATTACTTTTATTGTTAAACCAGTAAAATGGAAGAGCATATAATATAACTAGGTAATGCTTAACCAGCTTGACGAACGCCAAAGCCAAAAATAAAATATCTTCTGTTTAAAGTAAGCACAGACTCAGGAGCACCTCTCTCCTCCCTGGGATCATACACAAGCCCCCAGTAAGGCGGTGCAGCTTCCCAGCCTGCAGGTAGGGGTGAAGTCAGTCCTGGAAGGCTACAGCCAGCTCCTAGAACATGACCCCGATGGCTTGCTCCAAAGAAACACAGAAGATTAGTCATGTTCAGCCCAGACGCTCAGCCGAAGAATCTGAAATTGCTTCAGTGTTCATTCATTCATTGCTACGATATTCATTTGCTTTTAAAAAAAAAATTTTTATTTATTATTTTTATTTTATGTGTATGAGTGTATTGCCTACATGTATGTAAGTGCACCTGTGTCATGCAATGCCCGAGGAGGTCAGAAGAGGGTGTCAGATCCCCTGGATCTGGATGGTTCTTAGCCATCATGCTGATGCTCAGAATTAAACCCAGGTCCTCTGCAAGAGCAGTCAGTGCTCTTAGCCACTGGGTCATCTCTCCAGCACTGACAATATTCATTTTTCTAGTGTTTTAAACTTTTTAAAATGCTGAAACAGCAGTGGATGGCAAAAAGTAAGAAGATAACATAACAAGTATAAAAGGATGTGTTAGAATACCTAATCTAGGGACAAGTGATCAGAGGTCACCAATCTCAAAGGCCCATTAGACACAGCAGGCAAACAGGGACTCCACGAAAGCAGGACAGGCAGAGAGCTCTTGGAATCAGTACTTTTTGAAAGGATATGGCTTCATGACTGAGTTCCACAAGTAGTTAAGGAAATAACACCAGGCCCAGGTCTGTTTTCCAAAAAACAGAGGCTACACTTCCCAGTTCACATCATGAGACCAGCTACATCTAGTATTGGAGAATAGCACTCAGGAACATAAAACAAAAGTCCTAACTGCATGTTAATAGACCCAATGCAGCAACATCCAGAGAGGAACCCAGGCAACACAAACAGCCAAGGAATTGCAGCTTGATAAACATCTGGAAGTCAATTAGCATAATAAAGAACAGAACCCTATCATCATCCAAATAGATGCTGTAGAGCTGTAAACAAACAAACAAAATATCCAGTCCAAGACACAAAGTCTCAACAAGGCAGAGTCCTGGGAAGACTTCCATAAGCAGGCAAAAGGTATCTGAGACCCCACAGCAAACACTTCTCATTCCGGGTGAAAGCAAACTCCTTTCTCCTAACAGTCTTGCACCGCCCAGGCTCCTGGAGACGGGGCAATAGGGGTTGTGTCCCAGGCACAAGGTTGTGAATGACTAGGATAAAGGCTTGTGTAATAGGTAAGATCAGAACGCGGAGGTTATGAATAGACTCCAACCGCCCCCCACATACACAAGAGTATACCAGCCCTATCTAACCTTTTCTGAAACGTCCAATCATCCCTTTCAAACAAAGGCCTCTTCTGAGCTATTTTCCCATTATTTAAACTTTTATTTAAACTACAGGGAGCATGTTCTGAGATATTCTAAGGATGCCTAAAGTCACAGCTTACACCAAACTCTACGCATGCAATGATTTTTCCTATATACACACACTTTGGGTTCAAGTTTAATTCATAAACTGGGCACAGAGACTAATAATAATATCTAATAATAAAGTTAGATCATTTTTCACAAAGTGTCATAATAAGTTATTTAAAACTTATTACTTATTTCTGGGATTTTCCACTTAACATTTTCAGACTGTAGTTGACCAAAAAACCCCCGAAACGATCAGACTGAGACTATAGATTGGGGAGCTAGCTCTTATAAACACCCAAGAATCTGACAGATGAATGGATGTGTAGTGTGCTAGTAGCTCCTAACTTAAAAAAATTCAGTTAACTTTTACATAAATAATGATAAAATTCAAAGCAAGACCTGATTAAAATCACACATGCCTTTGTCATTTGACAGAGTCTAAAAGACTAGAAAGGAAAAAAAAAAGATTCCTATCGCACTGGAGGGAGAAGCCATGAGCAACTGTTCTTGCAGGACATCACAAGAGAAAGAGGGAAAAACTACATGGTATAAAAGCTTTTAGGGCTATCTCCTTCAGGACAGTTATTCTCAAAAATGCAAGCTACATCATCCAGGAGAGCGTTCGCTGGAAACCTCGATTGTGGGAAAACTCTTAATTCTCTATCTTCGCATCTCGATCTTATTCATTGCTCAAGGTTTTATCCCCATCATTCAAAACCTTGAGCCTGCCTGAGACACAGCCACTTGCTGCCCAGGCCATCCTCCGCTCTGTGGGAGCCTAGACATTGCAACAGTCCGACTATCGGCGCCATGCCTGCAAACTCATAAAATCAAAAGGCAAGTTGGTCTGTCCTCTTAGACTAAGTAAGGTCAAAAAGATTGGCAATGCTCAAAGGACTTTTAATGTGAATAATAAGGTCTTCATTCCCATAAAGGACAATGCTGACAACTGATAAATGAGAATAGGCAAACCATCCCTAATATCAAGATGTAGAAGGTTAATTCTATTAACTGCAACTCTATATTTAATTCCAGAAAAATCCCTCCCAACATACAAAGTTTTGTGAAACACTTTAATTAGATTTTCAAATCAAGGATGAAGTCGTATTTTACTAGTTTTCAGGGTCATCGTATCCGGTTTTGAAACTCCTGTGTTGGAAATTTAAAGGCATTATATGACCCCCTCTGAGACTCAAGTCAGGAAAAATAAGGACAGTGTCTCCAGAGAGGCCTCTTGGCAGCAGACTGACGCCCGCATCCTGTGGTTAGCTCACTAGACATATGGTGGCTACACAGTGTGTTGCTAATTTAAACAATTATTCTGAAGAGCCTTCAAAAGATAGAAACCAAATTTTTACTCACAGGGTATAATTCCTGACGAAATACACGGTGGCCCATTATTAAAACTATAGGCCAGAAGAAAGGTAGTAAATTATATCTTCTTAAAACCAAGACAAAAACAACTGCAACAGTTTACAGTGAAGCACACTCATCAGTTTTTCCAGATGACTTTCAGATAAGCTACAACTTAAGACAAGGGCAGAAGGTCAGAATCTCAAAGGGAAGTCCGGACACCACCGCAACGTCACAGTCCAGAGCAGCTAACGCTTAAGGCAGACTCTAGACACCTCCATTTCCCTCTCAGTCGGAGTCTCAAGCCTGCTTACCACGTCTCCTAGCAACCCTGCCCTGCCCCACTCCTGGTCCACACTGACCATACTGTGGGATGGGCTACAGCTATGGGCTCTGGTCTCTATAAGAATGGGGAGCTCCCAGAGGACCAGAGGACCGACTGACATAATTCAAACCCTCAACTTCCCCCATTCCTGGCCTGGCACACATTCAAGTTCCAGTCAGCCCCTCTCTACTAGGGATGGTGTTCTCAGGAGACATGTGATGAGGTCTAGACCTTCTGGGTTTGGACTGTCACAAGGATGGTGTCAAAGAGTCTATAATGCACGGAACAGTCTTTCAGAACAAAGAATTGTCCACAAAATGTAAATTGTGCTACAGCTGAGAAGACTTGACTTCAAAATATAATAGATCTTTCACAGGCAGGGATTTTAAAAGAACAAACAACAGCAGGTGGGAGAAAGATGGAGGGGGGGGAGGGAGGGAAGGGGAGGGAGGGAGAGAAGGAAGGGGGAGGGAGGTGGGTCAGGTTTCAGAAGGGCAGGCTGGCCACCCTCATGAAATGTGCTATAAGAAAGGAGGCCAAGCCACTGCTGTGATAAAGGTTCAGGAACTTCTGCGTTCTGCATTCTTTAGAAACCATCAAAAGGCTAGCAGAATTATGGCAATTAAAATCACTTAAAGGACATTATCAATTGAATTGTGATCACTCCAAAATCATATATTAACATTTCCCCCCAATCCCTTAATGAAAGAGTTTGATTCAGAAAGGGGAGAAGTGATGGGAACCTGTACTGCATATGGCCGCCATCCTTGTGTCAAGAATCCCATATGAAACAGGACTCTACAGCCCAGGGAGGAGGCCACGTGTAAACGAACACCAAGATCAGGATGATCATGCTACCAGCCAAGGGACACCACTTCCCAAAAGCTCAGGGCGACAGGCGATCCTCCACAGCCCTCAAAAGGAGCCTAGAAGTTCCCTTAGGTGCTTAACATTTTCCATAGGGCATAGGCAAAGACACACGGGGGTGCAGAAGAGTAGAAAATGATGGAAACCTCAGCTCCGGCTCTCAGAGGGGACCACAGCTCCAGCTCACAGGAGGGGACCACAGCTCCAGATTCACAGGAGGGGACCACAGCTCCCGCACTGATTCTTTTAACCATGGAAACAACTTTCTGTGCAATGTAGTTACCAAACTTGAACAAATAAATCAAATTCTCATAAACAGCTCACTCTTTTTCTTTTTTTTTAATTTTTTTTTATGTGTATGAGTATATTGCCTGCATGTATGTGAGTGGACACATGTCATACAATGCCCACAGAGGTCAGAAGAGGGCTTCTGATTCCCTGGAGCTGGAGCTACAGATGGTTGTTAGTTGCCATGTGGGTGCTGGGACCCGAACCCAGGTCCTCTGCAAGAGCAGCCAGTGCTCTTAACCACTGAGCCATCTCTCCGGCCTCCTTTCTTTTTCAAAAATGCCCATTTTCTTTGAGTGTATGTTAATGGTACAATGTGATCTTTCCCCATGTCTGTGTATCACCCACTGGAAAAAGAAACTCTGAAATCAGCAGCTTGAGAGAGGGACTTAAGGCTGGGTGTGCTGGCACACCTTTAATCCCAGCACTCAGGAGACAACAGATCTCTGTGAGATAGGGGCCAGCCTGGTCTATAGAGTTCCAGACCAGCTGGGCTACAAACAGGGAGACACTGTCTGGGGGCCGGGGGAGAGATCAGAAATCTAGGATTTTACTTTTCATTTATTAAAAAATGCTGTTTTGAGTATATGGGCTCCAGTGCGTGGGAGGGAGGAGGCTATGGGAGGGTGCCATTTGGGAAGTGGGTATATAGATGAATAAGATTGCGTGGGATGTTCTGTATGAAACGCACAAAAAAATCAACAAATTTTTAAAAAGGCATATTTGAGGAGGAAACATAAAAATTTACTTCATGTTAAATAGTAGAGGTGATAAACATTACCAGTGAAATTACCTGATGACTTTATATCCATACTCAGGTACTAAGGGTCTAAGCATAACCTACTGTGACTAGTAATAATCAGATACATAGAGATTAAAGACACATGTGCAAACATCTAAGTGTTAGGAGCATTAAAAATGCAGGAAACAGCATATTTTTAAATGAAACAAGAGATCATCTTTAAAGGGTAAAAACTCTTTAAAGGGTAAAAACTCATTCAATTTTATGTTTTACATACTGAGTTCAATATTGTATAACTGTATTAATTCAACTGTAAATCTAAAAATTTACAGCCAGTTTTGAAAGAGATATATCCTCGCTCTGGAATGTGTTACTGAATACGTTAAAGCTGTAATGAAATGCTCCTTCTAATCATGTCATTATTAAATTTAAAAAAAATTTTAAATAAAAAAAATAAAGTGATTCTTACACACAAAAAAAAATGTTGTTTCTCCTCATTATAATGCATACTTAAAAGGCAACTCTATGTGTGTAATATAAAAATCACAATAATTTCAGAACTTATAGAAACATGCTATATAAAATGAAATCTACCCAAAAAATCAAATTAATGAAATTCTTAATTCATAAGATAAGCATGTGTATTTAGTAATGAGATCTAGATATTAAGGTCACATGGGATGTGGAGAAACACACCAAGACGATCTAATTTCCAATTATAGGAAAGGTAGCAATACAAGATGGTATCAATGTTCAACATCAGCAAGAAAGAAAGTGGACACAGACATCTCCCCCATCCATCCCACTGGGCAGCAAATGGCTCCTTGGTAATGAATGACAGGATGAGCTTCTCTGCAGGGCCCCACACCTTCTGGAAACATAGGCCCAAAGGAAGAGGATCTGACCATCCCCCAAATGGCTGCTCAACTGCAAATGGGAAGGGGTGTCCCACCACCCACAGCAGAGACGGTGAGGGTGAATGACGCCCAAGGCACCTGCCAGCCCATCTTTGAGTCACAGAGCGCTGCTGAGCAGAAACACAAGCTTGTGAACAAAAAGCTGTGACAAATTACAGCCTAAGTGTAAAGTGTTAGGGTCCCAAGCTCAGTAGCACTGAGCAACGCTATTTAATCACTGGTGAAGGATGAACAGAGAGGAAGGAGGCAGGACAGGGGAAATAAAAGGGAGACCAGGAGCAGACTCAAAACCGAGAAGGACGGAGGTAGAGTAGGACTCAGCGTGGTCAGAGGCTGCATGCCAACGCCCACTGCATTGTGCCCAGGGGGAGCCATTGACAGCTCCCTGTGTGTCAGGACCATCACTCTATACATTACGCAGTCACTTCAGACATAGAATTTTCCATTTATTCCCATTCCACAGAAGAGGAAACTGAGGCAGAAAAGGTTCAATTACGAAGCATAGAATAGACATGCAATTTTTGACAGAATGTAGCACTGCAACTTTTTGGAATTAAATAAGAAGTGATTTATCAGACAGTCTTTTCTTTCTCCACAAAAAGAAGCAGTTTGTCAAGAGCATACCAAGCACACATTTAATTATGTGCATGCACGCACACACACATACACACACACATGCACACACACACACATACTCACGCACGCACACACATACACACAGACACGCATGCACACAGTCGTGCATGCACAAAATGGCCCATGCATATGTGTCTTTTGAAGACAAAAATAATTTCAAATCTTGATTTATTGCTGACAGCCCAAATGATCCGATGCATTATACTGCCTTTCTAGCCTACTTTCTAATGTGAAAATGATAAATATCTAACTCCTGACTTCCATTAGATTTACAAATAATGTATGCAAAACATATAGAATGTGACTCAGAAATGGCAGTTGTAATCCTGATACAAATGAAGGCACATAATGTGTGTGCACATACATGTGTGCATGCACACCTCACCCCTGAAGACCCACAGAGTTCAAACAGAGGGGCCTGCACTTTGTGATTTCAGCAAATAAATTCAATCAATAAAAGCCTCTGAGCTAAAACCTTTCGCTGAAATGTCAGCCCGGCTCCAATAGAAATTCTGAAAAGTCCTCAATTCAAACTCGTCCCAGGGTCTGTAGAGTCACAACTGGCAAACTGACTTTCACAGACAGAATTCCCAAGAAGACCGAAACTACTCCTCAGTGCAGAGCTGTTGAGAGTCCTGAACCACCAAGAGCTAGTGGCTGTTCCTCACTACACAGAGGACAGGGATGGGAATGTGCTCTGACCCTGCCGTGAGTCTATGCGGGGTGAGACCACCGAGACCCTTTTCACAATTGATGACAGCCAATGCAGAGATGTCCATTGTAAAGCTGTCTTCAGAACTAAGTTCTCGAAAAACACTTCGCCAAGCCAGTTCGGATTCTAGCTAAAAACATCACCTCTGGCTGCCACTCTGGTGTACTCTGGCCCCTAGGAGAGAGGGTTATAATTCCTAGAGATGCCATCCCCCCTCATTTAGTCCAAAGCAGGTAAGCCAGCCCTAGTCCCTGTAAGACTCGTGGTCTTTATTTCAAACATACTGTATGCTTTTAAATGGGTAAAATCATGCCTAATTATCCATTTAATATATTCAAAACTAAACTTCACAGTGTCTCCTTTTCTAACACATCCCTGGCAGACGCTGGTGACTAGAAACATGTTTGCATTTAATATCTCATTGTATCCTCTATTTATAAATGAGGAATTGTAATCAATAAATCAAAGTTTCTTTACTGTCATGCAGAATTATCACCTGCCAGCCCATCTTTGAGTCTCCCCCTCCTCAAGATTCCTAATGACAGGAAAAGGAGAGGGAAGAGGCAGATCAAGGGGAAGGAGCCATTGCTGAAATTAGGCTTACGACAACAATTTTCCCAACACATGTCAAAAATCTCTATGGCATCACTACTGTGTGGAAGAAGAGGAAATTACATTATGATATATGAGAAATTAGTCATTTTCTTAAAGAAATAAAACAAGCAACAATATTGCCCCCAAAATCCATATTAAAGCCTTGTGAGGTTGCAGACAGCACATAGTGTCAAGAATGGTTTGATTCTAACAGCTCAAATTTCAGGTTTTTAAAAGCAGTATGTGCAGAAATTCTAAGAATACTGTATCAGCGAAGTTGCTCAATATGTAATCTGATTAGTCAGGTCAACAAATAATACAATGCCCAAGCCTTAGAACTAAGGGGCCTCTGAGGTCAGCAAAGAGCTCACTTTGCCAATTTGGAGCCAAGGAAAGCCAGGCACTGGGGCCAGCGTGGAGGCCTCACCTCTCACTGTCCCTGGTTGCTTTAAAAGGAGTCTGTCTCTCATTAAAAGAAATCCTCTCCATCCTTCTTAAGCATTTTGTGGGGCTAGGGAGATGGCTCGGAGGTTAAGAGGGCCTGCTGTCTTCCAGGGGACCCAGGTTCTGCTCCCAGCACCCACGTTCCCTGGCTCACAGCCTCCTGCAGCTCCAGCTCCAGGGGACAGACACCCTATTCTGTCCTCTGCAGACACCTGTACACACAGGGTATGCACACAAATGCACACACATACACAAACAAAAATTAAAATACATCTTATCTTTTTTTAAAAAGTAAAAAGCATTTTAAAACCACTGAAAAGAATAAAAATCTATTCTTTCCCAGTTTCAAGCAAACAGGCACCAAAACTCCAAGAAGGGCTGGAGAGACTGTTGGGAACCAGGACGCAGAAAGCTACCCAAACGCTTGGGCCCGACACTTACTCAGGAATGACTCAAGGAAACCTTCAGCTGACCGATACCTTCTTCATCTGGTAAGTGGCGACTAAGCAGAGTTGGAAGCAGACCTTGTGACCCACTGACGGACTGGTGAATTTAATCTCCTGGTCTTCTTTTTTTCTCTTTCTGCTTCTCAGTCTAGTAAAGAATATCACAAGCACCAAGGGAGGCAATGCATCCCATGCATGAGGTCTGCATGGAGACCCAGGTGTTTGCTTATTTATCTTGTGTGTGTGTGTGTGTGTGTGTGTGTGTGTGTGTGTGTGCGCACGCGCGCACGCATGTGTAGGCCAACTGACCACCAGGGCTCCGCCTGTCTCTGCCTCCCCAGTACAACCACACCTGGCATCTTCCATTGAACTCTTATATTTGTAGGGTAAGTGTTTTACAGACTGACCCATCACTCAGCCCTACTTCCTGTCCTTTTACTTTGGGGGAGGATGCAGAGGGCTTCCAGATATGCAAAGAAATTTCTAGCGATACACTAGCTCACCGATGTTAAACTAAGAGAGACTTTGGCGACCTCACAGGACAAGAATACAGTTTTGAAAAGCTGTTCAGTGAAATAGTTTACGAAACAGGTTAGAGTGCTCATTGAACAAGCAATCAGCACCTACGGTACGTCTGCAAAGCACCAGCGAGCGCAGGGTATCCGAAGACCACAGCACAGCTCACAGAAGAAATTTAGAGGGCGTGTGGATGGGACACACAGTGTGGGTGGGACGCACCCTGCATGTGGGTGACACCATCCCACCATGTCCAGGAGCCCAGACAGACCAAAAGAGTTAAAAAGAGAAAGCCAGCCAAGCACTGTGAGCCAGCACGGCCTCTTCCGCTGTGACCGGGCCACCATGGGAACTCCTCTGTTCTGCCACATTCTCTCAACCGAATGCACGGACACCCTGAAAGCCTGCACCAGAGTAAGTCATTACTCCCGTACGTTGTTTCTGTCAGGATGTTTGGTCACAGACATGAGACGCTAACCAATGCATTAGCCAACTTCTCAAAATTAAAAATGGGGAGTCAGGTGGAGAACGGCATGTTCAAAGTACTGAAGAAATTTCCAGTAAAAAATTCTATAGCCAAACAAACTACCCTCGTAAAGTAAAGGCAACACTACTAGGCATAAACCACATAAAGAATTCTTAAAACACCACCAAATGCAAAAAGGAAAAAAATAATGTAAATTAGACGGGCCCGGGCGTGGTGGCGCACACCTTTAATCCCAGCACTAGGGAGGCAGAGGCAGGCAGATCTCCGTGAGTTCAAGGCCAGCTGGTCTACATAGTGAGTTCCAGGATGGCTTGGGCTACAGGGAGGCCCTGTCTCAGAAAGATCAAAAAACACTTAAGAACTTTTATTTTGCAGAAGAAACTTTGTAAGAATGAACAAGAAAGGGCTAGAGAGACAGCTCAGCGGTGAAGAGTGTTGGATGCACTCGCAGAGGACCTGCAGCACCCACAGGACAACTAACAACCATTCATAACTCTAGTTCCAGGAACTCTGATGCCCTCTTCTGGTCTCTGTGGGCATTATATAACACAGGAACACTTACATACAAGCAGGCAAAACACTCACACAACAATTTTTTTAAATTATCATTAACAAGTGACAGACTCAGTGAACCTATCTGCAAACCACATACCCAACAAAGGACTTAAATCCAGAATACACACAGAATTTATAAAAAAACAACAGGAAAAAAAACCTCAATTAAAATACAGTCAAGACTTGGACAGTTCACCAAATGATACACAATGACAAACAAACACCTGAAAGTCACTACCCATCAGAAACGGAGAAATCAAAGCCCCAAGGAAATGCCACTGCATCAGTCAGAATGGGGACCTGGCATCAGAATGGTGACCCAGCATCAGAATGGTGACTCAGCATCAGAGTGGTGACCCGGCATCAGAGTGGTGACCCGGCATCAGAATGGGGACCCGGCATCAGAATGGGGACCCGGCATCAGAATGGTGACTCGGCATCAGAATGGTGACTCGGCATCAGAATGGGGACCCGGCATCAGAGTGGTGACCCGGCATCAGAGTGGTGACCCAGCATCACAGGCTAGCACCTGGCAAGGATGCAGAGTTATTGGAACTCTTAGACCTTGCTAGTGGAAATGCAGACTGATTTGGACACTGATTAAAAAAAAAACAGTCTGGTCATTTCTTAGCATTTTAAGCAATCATGTAACTACATATGACCTAGTACGCCACTCCTACGAAAATGCAAACATGTCATACAAAAATATGCATGTGAATAGCTAGCATATCTCTATGCAGAATTCTCCCACACTGTCAACCTAGAGTCACTCAATGATGAGCAAGTAGGGGCAGAGTACACAGCAGAGTACCAAATAATCCGGGTAAAGTACTGACACGTGCAACAACGGGCGGCTCTCTAAGGCATCATCCTGAATGAAAGCAGCCAGTCTCAAAAGCTCACGTGATCCATACTGCATTTACAAGACTTCTATAGAAAAGACAAAAGTCTAGCGATGGAGAACAAGCAGGTGGTTGTGGTAGGGAAAGAAAAGATGTCACTATAAAAGATATTTCTCTTTTTTTTCTTTTGTCTTTTTGAGACAGGGTCTCCCTGTAGCCCTAACTGGCCTGGAACTCACTATGTAGACCAGGCTGGCCTTGAACTCACAGAGATCTGCCTGCCTCTGCCTCCAGAGTGCTGGGATTAAAGGGGAGCGCCACCACTCCCAACCAAAAGATACTTGTTCGGGATGTTTGAATCACTGTGCTTCATGCTCACAGCAGTTCTAGGAAGTCTACATGCATGCTAAATCCTTAGAACTGTAGAGGCACCACACAAACACACACACAGGCATACACATCCATGCCTGCACGTACATACATGCATACACATGTGCATATACACACATAGGTGCATACACGCATGCAGACAGGCATATGCACACACATACACACACACACACAAAATGTGCTCTCAGGTTTTCATTTCTACTAGGAACTAAAACTAAAGGGCATAAGTAAACCTGCATTTAACCGCACATTAGCAGAGAGAAAAATCACCGTATCGTGGGTGTGTTAGACCCTGGGAGGGTTTTTCTGAGGCCAGGTCTGAATTATTCACTAGCATTATTCTGGGACAACAAGAAGCCCCCAACTTTCACAGCTCTGTTCTGCTTGCTGACTGTCAATCTGATCGGGAACACGCTGGTAAGCTCGTCAGACAGGATTTTGCTTGACACACACATATTTGAGTAAAGTAGAAAGCTTTCTCTTCAGACATAAACCAGCTCACTCAACTTTTCATGAATGGGCATCTCAGAACTGGATGAGACTAGGGCAAATCAGGAACCTGCTGACACCCAAACACAGTCACCCTAAGACACCAAGGGACTGATGCCCTATGACACCAGACACCTCTACCCCATGACACCATCTGACTGCCAGCTGCTCCCCAAAACTTGGGCTCATCTACACATAAATAAATGTGGAAGCCAACCAATAAACCAGATTTATTTTGTAAACAACTACAGCTGAATTCACACAATGCTCTAGGAAAGTTACCTACACAGTAAATAACAGGAGAATAGAGCTGCAACACAATGCGGCCACAGGAAATGATTAGCTTCATTACAACCCTGGGGGACTCTGCCACTCACTGACCAAAATGCTGTTATTTTTAATTCAATACCTGCACCTTAAAGGAAAAATAAGGATTTTTACCTCATCAATGGGTTGAAGCAATGCATATACTTATCAACTTTTTTTTTTGCACCAATTATCTTGGGCTGTTACAGATGTCTTACAGACATAACTACACTAATGTGAACCAGAGCAAGGAAAGAGGAACATTAGCTCAAAGTGCAGCTGTTCCTTCAGTGAGGAAACATTTATTATAATCCACAAAACGGCATTAGACCAGCCACCCGGCATCTGAGCACTTCGGTGCGTTCAGCATGCCTGAGCACTAGGAAGACATTTAAGATAAGGCCCCTTCTCTCTATCTGCCTCTGTTCCTTATAGGGCAACCAGCAGACGGTGTACAAAAGGGGCTTTTATTATCCGCATTTTCCAGTTAAGGAAGCTAAGATTCCCAGGTTCCGTGACTTAACAGTAAGTGGTGGGAACAGCAATCAGTCCTCTGGATGAGCACAGAACAGAGGGGACACTGCTGCAGAGCGTGTTAGCGAGCAAAGTGCGAACGAATTATGGTCCAATGATGACCCTCGCCAGCATGTGGACAGCACTTAGAAAGCATCAGGTCTTTAGAGCTCTTAACCCCGCCCTCCCCACCCCCTCCCCCTCTGTGGTCTCGACATCTGCCAGACAACATCCCCACCCCACCTCCACCCCCCTCTTCTGCCCACTTCCCTCATCTCTCCATCCCTCTGTCTTCCTCTCCCTCTGGCTCCTCCACTTTCTTCCTGCTACAGGTCAGCAGACTGAAAAAGATTCTCTGAGGTCAAACAATTAGCAAGCAGCAAAAAACTTAAAACCCAGTCAGCGGGCCTCAACTGGCTCACTGGTTCTACAGAGAAGTTGTGAGTTGAAACCAGAGAGAAGAGACCACATAACACCAGTCAGGCCATCAAAGGCACCCACTGGGCATGTGCAGAGCATCCTTCTGCAAGTGCAGCTGACTGCTCACCCACTGATCCCACTTATCTGCCGGTGCAGCGGGGAGGGGCACAGTCATTGACAGGTTAAGGGACGCTCTCTCATAAGCCAGTGAATCATACAAGCACTTGAGCCAGGTGCTAAGCCCTGCTAGAAATAAAGCAAAGACCAGCCCTGCTACTTTCACAGGAGAGTTCAGACTCTGGAGAGGGAGTCAGAAACACGCGGGGAAGGCACAGGCAGCTTGTGGGGAGAGGGATGTGTCCACTGGGTCTGGCGGACCATTGAGAGTTAGGCAAAGGTACTGGAAGAGCCAAGCTAGAAAACACCCGAGGGAGGACCCAGGAACTCAGCACCACAAGGAGAAGCTTCTAGAAAGCAAGTAACAAAATCACGAGCTGCTTTGTCCTGGAAGCGATGGGCAGCTGCAGAAGGACCAGCTAAGGACAAGGCATGAGCTGGCCCAGCGGCAGAGAGGCAAAATTACCAAGGCAGAACACACCATCCCGCACTGCACCTCAAGGAGCATAGCAGGTACCATCATGCTGGACGGACCACAGCGGGTCCCAAGGATGTCCTATGACCCCAGAATTCTACCCTTCAGAAACCCTTCCTCTGTCCATGAAAAGCCACAGAGAATTAGAGAGTCAAAGAGTGGGGTATAACCTGGAAACTAGCCAACACCCCCCATAACTGACCCAAGGGATGTAGAATGTTTGCACAACGGGACACCTGCTGTATGTGACAACACTGTGGAACACAGAGACAGGTAAACCACAGTCCAGAGGCAAACAGCAAACACCTCAGAGTTCCCTCTTTGAACCTGCTGGGGGGAGGGTGCGTCTCTAAGAATTAACCACTGCTAGGAGGCATGAGAGGCTTTCGGAAACAGTTTTAGCCTCATTTTTCAATCCAAAAAGCTGAGACGATAAGGCTAAATTACTTAACTGTAAGTGGTAGGAATTGCATTCACACCTAGGTTCATCTGACTTTTTTTTTTTTCTTTTTGAGACAAGGTCTCCTTGTAGGCCCGGCTGTCCTGGAACTCACTATGTAGACCAGGCTGGCCTCGAACTCACCAAGATCCACCTGCCTCTGCCTCCCAAGTGCTGGGATTAAAGGTGCACACCACCACACTGAGCAGTTCATCTGATTTTCAAGAAAAGTCAGGCACAGGTTAAAAACTACGAGGAAAAACTGTCATATATTCCAACAAATGTCTTCTATCCTCAGTATGCCTGGAAGGACACTGATTCCAGGGCTCACAGTGCCTCTGCCCCAGCTCATCCCTCTGTAAGTTCCCATAGTTCCCATTCACTGTGCTCCAATGAGAGTGTCCCCAACCCCACACACTCTCCTCAACAAAACTCACACCAAGGCTTTTAAGGAAAACTCTTGAGTGTTTACAAGATACCAGATATTTTGTTAGCTCTTCCTCAATAAGATACTGATGAGGCAAATTATCCAAACTCACATGGTTACAAAGTACTAAGACAGATCAAAGCCAAGCTTTGAAGCCCCAACCAAATCCGTCCAATGCCCCGTCTTTCATTCCAGCACAGTGTTAGTGAGCTACGTACCTGCACTGACCTCTGGTCTAATTTCTTCCAATGTCAACAATCTCTAATTTATCTGTCCTCCTAACATCTGACCAAGCACAGTGTCTGGCACACAACTGTTACTCAACAAGGTTTTTCTCCAAGAATTAAGTATCAGTAGGTATAATTCCCACTCAGGACAAGAGGAGAGGCCGTTAGGAAACAGGTGTTTACTGAATTCGACAAACACGCCCGAGCAGAGGCACTGTCTGGGAAGAATTGGAGATGAAGTGCCTCGGGCGTCCTCAGTTTGCAGGGCGCTGAGCCCAGTGCAGCGGCCACAGGAAGGAGGCATCCGAAAAGTAGCCATTCCCAGTAAAAGCTCTGGGTGCAGCACAAGACGGCAGACTGTAAAGTAACAGCGCAAATCTAAGAATGCAAAAGCTCTCACTAAGGAATTTTATATTAATCACAAGCTAAATTACAAGTCAATTGTATTACCATTAATTTTAATTACTTTTTAAAAATATCTGTCCTTTTAGGCTTTTTTTTTGAGGCAGGTCATGTGGCCCCTAAACTCACTATGTAGCCAAGTCTCACCTTGAACTCCTGGTCCTCTAACCTCCACTTCTCAGGCTAGATTAGGGCTGGGGTTACAGGTGTGCGCCACCCCTGGTCCTTGTCTCACATTTATCTCTACTGAACACAGAAAACATTTCTCTGGCTCGAGATTTCTTTCTCTTGGCTCCCTGAAATGCACAGTGAACTGCCCACATACCTATCATGCTGGGTCCTTCAAGGTCCACCTCGAGAAACGAATTGACTGTTTCTTCTTATCCATGAGTGCTGGAGGCCTGGGTAACGACTGAGCGAACAGACTCCACTTTGCCGTCATTGCCTACTGTGGCTTGAGTGTTTGTGTCCCCTGAAAACTCCAGTGTTGAAGCTGTTTCCTAACAAGGAGACCAGGAGGGGAACCTTTCGGAGGTGACTTAATCAGAAAGCCACAGCTCTCAGTGTGGACTTGCCCTAATGGAAAAGACCCCACAGAGCTGCACCTTTCTCTGTGGGAGAACACCGGACGTGGCACCTTTAAACACAGCAGGTCCTCAGAAGACATGTAAACCGCCAGTGCCCTGAACCTGGGCTTCCCAGGTTCTAGAACTGCAAGAAATAAACGTCTGTTTATTAGCCACGCAGCCTAAGGTATTTTGTTATAGTCACTCAAACGGACTAAAACTGGTTAAATATCACAAGTAAAAGAAATACTTTTGATTAATATAGAGCAAGTTTTAGTAATATTTCTTCACAGCTTTACGATGTTGCTACTATGTTATCACATGAGATTATAACAAATCCTCAAGATAGGTTAGGGCTGTTACCTTAATCCCCTTAAACTGGAAAGACTTCGATCTCATCACAAACTGACCTGACCAGGAATACAGAGCAGTCACCCGCAGAGTGAAGAGTCCATCCAGGTTTGTAGGCCCATCACAGCAGGGCTCAGAATGAGCAATTACTCTGTTTCCTGTGGTTGCCATAACGAATTACCACTCACTGCCTGGCTGAAAACAACAGAAATCATTGTCTCACAGCTCTGGGGGCTCTGAGGGAACTCAGTTCCTGCCCTGGCATCATGTCCTGTCCCCCTGAGGTTCAGTCTGCTGTCTCTCTCAGAAGGACATTGTCCTTGGATTTAGTGCCCACAGAGGTGACCCAGAGAAACCTCAGCTGAAGACTGCACCTTAGTCACATCTGCAAAGATCCAAACAGGCCACACTCACAGTTACAGATTTAGGACATAACGTACCTTTCCTGTGGGGGTACTTAGCCTAGTACACTTTCCTTCAGGCCTAGCAGTGCTCTCCACTTTAAAGCCTCTGGTTTTTGTTCCTAGTAATAGCTGCTTTAAAAAAAAAAAAACAAAACCAGGGTTAAGAGATGGCTCAGCTGTTAAGAGCACCGACTGCTCTTACAGAGGACTTGGGTTCAATTCCCAGCACCCACATGGTGGCTATGAACCGTCCTTAACTCCAGTTCCAGGGGAATCCGAAGCCCTCTTCTGACCTCCACAGCATTGCACAACACGGGTGCACACTCGTACACATAAAATAAAATAAAATACAAAAAAACAAAGATAAAACCAACATGCATATATGACTGTTGATAAATATTTGGAGTCAAGCTGGAACCAAAAAAATAAAAAGAATGAAAACAGAACGGCTCTAAATGTGACAACTGGATACACTTTTAACGATGGGCTTCAGTTTTATCTTCTGCTTGAAGGTGACACAACTGCCATCTGCTGGGGTCTTATGATCATTAAACTCAAAACACAAACAGAAGGAAAGACCCACTGCCCCCCACTCCCACCTTCTTTGTCAGGTTTATTCCTTCAGTTGAATGATATCTGGGTTTATCTTCCCAACTAAATCCTGTAGAAAGCCTAGCTGGGCAAATCCAGGGGGAAACACCCTAACCTGCCTAAAAGAACAGTGATTATGTGATTTTTAAGAAGTTCCTTTACTAGGGGCTGGAGAGGTGGTTCAGGGTTAAGAGCAACGACTCTTCTTGCAGAGGACCTGGGTTCGAATCCCAGCACCCACATGGTGGCTAACAACAGTCTGTAACTCCAGTTCCAGGGGATCCAACACCCACTTCTGACCTCTGTGGACATTTCACGACACAGATGTACTTACACACATGCAGGCGTAACACTCAAAACTTTTTTAAAAGTTCCTTTACTTTATAAAAGAATTCAGCAATAAGTTTACTGTAAACACAGAATCCAATGTGCAGACTTGTTTTAAGATTAGTTTGCTCAGCATAAGATGTTTCATTAATAGGAATCCTTTCAGCATAGGCACACGGGAACAAACCTTCCATCCTACATATCAAGCCCTCTAACTGGACTGGGAGTTTAGACTCCGGTGACAAACCACCGAAGTTGCTTCAGTGGTGGTGGAGGCCAGGAGCCCGGCCCACCCCGGGCCCCACGCCTGGCTGTCACCTGGGTCCTGCTGAAATTCCTCCGCCCCTGCATATTGTTCCTCTGCTCCACTGTGGCCAGCAAACCCGCCTCTCATGTGACCCAGAGACGTGACTATACATGGGGCATCGGCTTTCGGCTTTTTCTGTCACCCTTTCTACTTGTAACATTCCTAAACTCAAAGCTGACTTCTGCTTTTCAAAGCTCCCTGTGCGTCCAGTCCCACTTCTGCGGGGAGTGCTCTTCCGCTAGGGAGACACAGCCCTCACTCAACCACTTCGCTCTGTTAGAGCTTTCCTTGTCTTACTCAGACACCTTCCCAATTCCCAATCTTGTCTACACTGCTTTAAGCGAGGAAAGACCCTACAGGAAACGCTACCCCATGCTCTCCAGGCATCTCTTCTCCAGGCTGGGATGCTCGGGATGGGGGTCGGGGGTCAACACTGAGAAAGGAAGGAAAAGCCACGTTGAGAGCAGTCGCATTAAAGCACGCTTGCCTTTCACTCTGAGTAAAGGGAAACGACGGAAGCCTTGTTTTCTGGAGAGGAGGAAAGATCAGGAGCTTTTCTATGTGAGCTACACAGAAATGACTTGTTTCAAACACAGAACAGCCATGAAAGGTAACAACAGAAACTGAAGTGTAAAGCTCAGATTGGCTTTAAGATCGGGGAGCATCAGTTAGCAAGCAGTGTCATCAGGACACACTCCGACCGGACAGAAGGCCTCCTTGTCTCCAAATACTTACGTGCTAACACTGTTTCGAAAGGCACAATGAACGATTTGCTTGTATAAGCCTGCTATGTGCATGTGTGTATACATATTCACGTGTATGAGCATGTATGTATGTGTGGGTGTGCTACATGTCTGTGGAGACCAGAGGCAGACAGTGTCCTACATATACAGTGATGAAGGAAATCTCAGGCTAGAGCTTGCCAGTTCGGCCAGCTAGCTCGCTCCGGGGAACCCAAATCCACCTCCGAAGTGCTACCTTACAGGCAAGCCACCACACCTGCCAGCATTTACATTCATGCTGGGGGTTCGAACTCCAGTCCTCCAGTCCTCAGTCCCACCGAGCCCTCCCCTTAGCGTCCAGAATGAACTTCCTAATGACTGGGCTGTACTATGTAAAACATCGGCAAACACAGACCTAAAACCATCAACCTGATCTGATTCTGAAACACCGAATCTAAGACTACAGTGTTCGAACACTATAACAAAATTCTCATTTATGGGCTATTCCAGCCTACTTCCTGAACCTTCCCATTTCTGTATGAATTGTAGGTACTGATTACAGATTGATCCTCCATATTCATCTTGGGGAAATATCTACTTAGTTGGCTGGAGTAAACGGTTTAGTTTTGTTTTGATTATTAGTGAATGTGTGCGTTTGTGTGTGATGTGTATGATGATAACAGGTGTATGACATGCCACTGTGAGCACGTAAAGATCAGAGGGCGGCCGTTCCCTGGGAGTTGCTGTTCTCCTTCCACAGTGCGATGGGGACTGAATTCAGGGCATCAGCTTACACAGCGAGTTCTCTGGCCTGCTAAGCCATCTCACCCGGTTTGGGGTTTGGGGTTTTTGCTGTTGCTGATGTTTTTTAAACATGAATCGCTGTTGCTTTGTCAGAATTTACTATAATGCTAATGTGATTTTTTTCCTGAACTTACTAAAACAAATTACAAATGGCTCTCCTAATTCTAGGCCATTACTACCTTCTTCCAATAGGTTCGGTTTTTGCATGCACACAATTCCAAGGTGTTTGCTTCCAGTTGGTCTTCCAGTATTTCCTTGTAACCCACAGTCAGGCCACAACGAAGTTATGATCAATTAGCTCCCGATACAGACCATTCCCTCCACAGTCCTCCACACTGCCGTCAAACACCTCCCCTCCACCATAAACAGCAAGTCAGGGAGACAAATTCCACTTGGTGACCAGGAAAGTCAAGAAACAGAAATAGAAGCATCTGAGTTTTGCACAGGACCCATGAGAACTCACTCAGCAGAAGCCACAAAGCAGGGAAGAACTGGGTCCTTTAAACTTTATGTATCAAGGAGAGGCTTAAACAGAAACACCATTTCCTGAGACTTTCCTGATCGTTGCCCATTAGTTCTGAAATTCCAGTTCCCTCCCTCCCAAGACTTAATAATAGTGTGTTAACAACCAGTAAAGAATGGAGGATTAATTTTCTGGTCACTCTAATACCATAAATGCACAGCATAAAATTCTAACTGTGAAGACAGATGATCAGGGTCTCCACCATTTACTGAACTACAAGGCAAGTTAGCAACCGTTGCTGTGTCCCAAATTCCTCAGCTGGAAAACAAGAACATTAATAGTTATGCATCATGTGGTTGTTTTAAGGATTAAATATCATAGATGAAAACTGTTTAAAACAGTCTTCAGTAAATGCCATCGATTACTAACACATAAGTGTAAAGAACTGATTTGTACTTAGAGGCCACACCGGAACACTGCAACTCAAAGGAAGTGCTTTGCAAATTCAACAGCATTTCTACATTCTCAAATTCCCAAGGTGTATCTCCAACAAAAATAAAGATATTAACATTGTTGCCTTTGTCATTTTTGAAATACGCATTCCACCATCCTCTAGGGTTCTAAACAGTAATGACTTCTTACTGTTACCACGATTCCTATCCCCAACTTCATTCAACCCCTGTGTATTTTTAAACAATGTTTAGTGGATACTGAGAAAAGAGAAAGTTTCACCAACCTGAGCTGCTGTAATTAGCAACTAGTAATTCTGATACAGGGGTCAGCTGTCTAGATCTTTCATTCTAATCCACTCACCTTGTGTTCCCTTCCTACCAAGGTGACTATAAAATGACAGGTGTAGAAATGTCAAGATGAGCACTGAATGGCCCAACAGGAATTCACCTGATGACACCCCACCCAGACTTCACCTTATCCTGAGAATTTGGTAGCAGAGTATACTTTCATGTATAAATAACTTTGGCTTTAAGAAGCAGCAGATTACCACCAGTTTAGAACAGTTCAGTCCCAGGAACCTAATATCTTTCAGTAGGAATGCCAGTAAGTACATTAAGCTAAGCAGATAATCAGCTGTCTAACGGCATCAGAAACGAGACTGGGCTGCAGTCAGTTGGGCCCTCTCCTCCCAGATTTTTGAGGATGAAGGTAAATAGCACAGAGTAACCATTTGTTTAGAAGAGACCTTCCAAACCATCCTTTTCATCAACTTTATCACACTTATTTTCTCACCAACAAAATAACAAATGTGAAGTCTTACAAGTGTGACAAGCCACAGAATGCTGTGTATACTGAATTTGCTTTGCTAATATTATTTCTGCCAAATAATTCAGAAATAATACTAGACCATTAAAATAGACAGGACTCTGGCCTACAGTCAAGAAAAGCAATACTTTAAAAAAAAAACAACAACAAAAAACTGCCTCAATACAGCCGCCTTCTCATACAAAGAGTCTTTTCCCAACTCTGGCACAGCACTCAGGAATGAAGCCAAGAGGCTACTTATCAGCCCTTTGACATCAGGGGAGGACTGTGTGCGTCAGCAGGGCAGGGAGGGACCCCGGGCTTATGGCAAAGAACCATGTGTTTCTTATCTTATCAGCTGATAGTGTCTGGCCCTTCCACAATCCTGGTGAGAGCCCTGGGGAAGGAGGTGTGGGACTGCGGGGCTGTAGGCTAAAGTTATGCTCTGAACAGGTCTCAGCAACTTAGTAAGTCAAACTATCCAACATGACTTTAATTATACGACAGTCCCTGCCCTTAAACCCAACCTTGAGAGAGCTTTTGTTTGAAGAGTGATCTGGCTATGTCTAACAACAGCTTCTAGAACAGTGATTCCATTAATTTCATTTAGAAGGGTTAAAAGAAAAAAAATTTATTAGAAAAACTGCATATAACATTAGCTTTGTTGAAAGGGTGCTGGAGGGTTGGAAACAAGATTAAAAGTGCTTTCAAAAGCTGGCCCAAGTCCATCCCTCCAAACACAGGGAAAGATGAGGAGTCACACTGCATCAAATGTGGCTCACATAGTCATGTCACTCAAACAAGGATGAAGGAATTCAAAGAAAGTTTCCTGAGAAAAAAGGGGTCTAAGTAAAAATAAATAACTAAAAGTTAAGAAAACCAATCCTTGTATTTAAAAAAGATCTTTATTCAGTCTTTACTTAGGGTTAGGGTTGAGAAGAGATTGGGAACTGAACCCAGAGATGGGGAGCACTCCATCACTAAGTTAGGGTCCCGGCTCCCCTTTATTTCCTCTACTCTTTATTTTGAGATAACAGTTTACAAAGTTGCCTAGGCTAACTCAGAGCTCACTCTATAACCCAGGCAGGTCTTGAACTTGTGGTCTCTATGCCTTTGCCTCTAAGTAGCCAGGCTTACTTTAAAACCAAATTTAAATATTTAGAGAAACATCTTGTTAAATGAAAACAAAGTCTGCCAATTCAATAAATGTGTACTTTGAGTAACACTGAGATTATTTTTAGTAGCTAACACTGTATCTGGCATAGCTATTGAAAACAACAGTACATTTATATCATGATTTACAATGATTTCAAAATGTTATACCTCACAACCATATCGTTATCCTGGTCACACAGCTCATAAATATTTCTGCTAAAACAAAGAAACTATTAGTTACTATTCCTTCATGTTTAACTGTTAAATTAGAATAAATACTTTTAATATTTGCATCCAGCTATACCTCTAGATAGGTTGAAGGTCAGCTGTTACAAATTAGGAGGAAGTGAGGAACTGTTCTGATCCTCCCAGACCACACCATCCTCTCTCCTTCGATCTCCACCCCACACTTCAGTCCCTCTCTACCTCATTTCTCTACCATCTGAATTAGCTTCACCTCCCTGGTAGGTCTGGAGGTCTTTGCTCTGTTGCAAGGTCACTGTAGGGAGCCTCACAGAATTCTTAGTTTAAAACCAGCAGGAGGTTAACACAACCACCTCAAAACTCCTCACTGACATTTTAAATTTGTTAGAGAAAACCGCAGTCCTGCAAGCTCTCCACTTCCCCCGGAGGCCTCTGTCCTGATCCCTGTCCCACTGCTCGAGCATCCAGACACATCGTTATCCCCTGACACATGACCTTCTGTTTCCTGAGAAAGAGGCTCCATCCTTACCCTTCAGCGACCCTCTGAACCTCTACCCGCTTTCCATCCCTCTCAGCTCCGCTGGTCCCTCTTGTTTCCAGCTCTGCTTTCTTCGCTGGGTCATTACCCTGCTTCTCACGCCAATCCCGAAATAGCGCTATTCATGACAACACTTCCTTCAACCCGGAAAACCCATCATGTTGATTTTTCTTTCATTTACCACCAAAGAGCTTCCTAACACTTGCTTTAATACATACATGTACATGTTTATATACGAAACATATATAAATATATAAAATTAATTCGAATTGATTCCTTAGTCATCACCCTATGATTTCAACCCTGCAGGACTATATTGAAATCACTCACTTTTGAATAACCCAATCATCCCCTAATTTACAAGGTCAAACTCAGTTTTAGGACTGATTATCTCATCTTCATCCTTTCGAGTCTCAAAATTATCAGATATTCCTACCTAACCTCTTTCAGGAAAGTTTCTCCTACACTACAAAACAATAAGGCTGATTCGTTAGCCAGATAACTTTTCGAAAGCAAACACATTCTTAAGCCGATCAACTAGGCTATAGAAAATAAAATGAAACTTCACAGAAATCCCCCAAAATTTTAACAAAGTCTAAGCCATCCAGAACAATGCAAAGCTTTGAATACAGCAAATCTCACCAATGATACCCTGTGGGAGGTCGCGGGTTTGGTACCGAAACAACTCAATGTCTGAACGCAACAGGTTTTAGTCAATTGCTAATTTTAACAAACTGGCAGAATAAAACTTAGAATTAATGCACTAATGTGCTTCCTGTCTCCCTGATCCTCCCTTCTAAATGTCTTCTGCTGGCTCATGCCCCCAACTCACCTGTTACATGTTGAGATTTTCTCTCGTCTAACCCCATTCTACCTTCTTTTCCTTCAAAGTCTTCTCACCCCCATGTCTTCAACTGTAACATCTCTGTGGGTGACTGTAACATCTATACCATTAGCTTCTAAACAAAATACACAAAATCAAATAACTGTCAGATAATTCTCAGCACCCCGTCTCTACTGAAATCACCCCACCGGAGTGACATATCCCTCCATCCTCCAACACACCCTCTCTACATGCAAATGACAACCGACTTGAGTCCAAACTCTGTCTGGTGTCGAGTCCAAACTCTGTCTGAACCCTTGTTAGCGTTTTCTATGCCCCGTTACAGATCTTTGTCAGAACCCTGCACACCATCATTTCCTCTGCTCAGGAAAGGTCACCTCTAGCTCTGAATCAACCCTGGTTAGCTAAATCAAGTATATTAATACCCTAATTTCCCTGTAAGCCGTTGAGACATGGTACAGAAAAATCCATTCTTCTTCCAATGTACATAGCAAGTCTACAGTCAAACTGCCTCTATTCCCACCAGCAAAGCGGCCAATTAGCTGAATGGGAAAGGATAAAGTGACTCCTGACTGATGTGACTCACTGAGACTCTCCTGAATTGCCCTACACCTCAAGTGTCCTTATAGTTTAAGCAACCAGAACCCACATTTCCTCTACTGGTGCCCAGCCCTATGCAACAGGGCACACCCTTCTCCCTCAAGGGGTCTTTGACAGGGGGTCTTCTGATTCATCTATCTTCACATTCCTCTGATGGAGAGAGGCCCAGAGTCTAAACAGGAAGTCCCTGGTGTCACACACAGCTCAAAGTCCCCCTGGTCTTACACCCTGAAGAGCAGACAGTCATCCCACACCCACACTTCATGTCCAAGTGACTGAAAAGTCTTTGTGGCCTCAGCACATCGGGGAGCAGGAAGGACAGTGCTGTCACCAACACACACCACACCATCACCAAGAGGACTGGCCCCCTGTTCTCATGGTGACCCCAGGAAACTACCCCAAGCTTTCCACCACAGGGTTGGCTGTCCCAGGGGAGCGGACCATGAACCCTGCCCTGAGATATCTATTCATACTCAACACCATCAAACACACCTAACAAGACAGGGCTTTAAGCCCTAGGCTCAAGTCCTACATCCTAGTGGTTCCAACTTCCTGAGAAGCTCTCTGTGGCCTCCACCCGCATACCACAGAGGGATGGAGCCACTTCCGGGGACATCACTGGAAACACTGGTTGCCTGCTTCCTGCTCACTTTCTGCCATTGCTAAACACCACTCAGAGCACTGGAATCTTCTGGCTGCTGAGGAGCTAGCTAAGTACTCTGTCCTATGCCAGGCAAGCCCCAACAGCCTGTGACAGCCTTTTAGCTCACCTCACTGAATCTTTTTGTTGCTCTGTATTGTAAAACTTAAAACAAGGGGGTCTGGAGGGACAGCTCAGCAGTTAAGGGCACTGGCTGCTCTTGCAGAGGACTCGGGTTCGATTCCCAGCACCCACATGGCAGCTAACAACCATCCATAGCAACAGTTCTAAGAGGATCTGTCGCCCACCTCTGACCTTTGTGGGCATTGCACAACATAGGTGCACTTACACACGTGCAGGCAATACAATACACTCATACACAAAATAAAGATAATTAAGTATTTTAAAAACTTAAAATGATTTTTTTAATGGAACAGTGCCATCTCTCCCTTCCCCACAAGAATCTAGAAGCATCCTTGACCTTCCAGACTCTCTTTTCTACAGATTTAGTAGGCTAGGAGCAAAGTATATCAAGGGCAATCATCTGTTTGGGGTGTTCAGATTTTTGAGTATCTGTAGCTCTTCATTGTTTCAGAACAAAGTGAAAACTCGGGACGGACCCTGCGTGATCCAGCCCTTCTGCCAGACTTCCTGCTCCTGTGGCCCTCAGTTCTCCATGACAACCACACGGACAGGTCCACAGGCATGTCTTCCATTCTTGTTCTCCAGGGGATAATACAAAGTCTCTGTGTCCAGTGAGTGTCTTCTCACTTCTGCCTCAGCCAGGTGTGTGCCAGATTTGTATTGGAAGATGGGAAAACACCATCACTGCTGTACCCTAAAAGTGTTCCCAGCAGTCAGACAGAGACCACGGGGAGTGAAACCTGACAGCTCAGCACCAGCACCGGGACGGAAGGAAAATAAAAGCATCAGCACAGGTGACACATCAGTGAAGGCCAGAGCAGGCTCTCCCTGACAAATGCACGCACCATCTGGCCTTGTGATGCACTAACGGATGAGATGGGAAGGATGCCCCAGACAAAACCAACAGCACAGGACACCCAGGGTGCCATGAAGGAGTAACCCTTAAGAAATTCAGAAACAAGAGGTGATCGAGTGCATGTAGTGGAGGTGGGAGATAAAGCTGAAGTATGAAGGAGGCAGTTTAAGGTTACTGTCTGTCCTGCCATGCTGTGACTCTGGACTGTTTAATATGGCCACAACTGGAAACACACTGAAAATTTAACATTAAGATGATTATAAGAAGATTAACATTTCAGAAAGATCTTTATTCCTACAGAAAAAAACGATGAAGCCAAGATTACCAGCTTCTTACTGTGGCAATGCAGCTGGCACACAGTGGGGTAATGGGAAGGTGGGATTTGAGTGGAAGATTGACAAGACTGGTGGCCACTCAGGTACATAGATTAGGGGGAGGAAGTGGTGATTCCACAGTTATCCTTGACTTCTCCCTCATACTTTGTAGCTATACCATCAGAAAGTGCCATTTTGTAGGAGTGAAACATCCAGAATCTGAGCACATCTCACCTTCTACCTGTCAACACCCTCACTCAAGTCATCACCTCGTCATTATTGGGTATTGGAACAGCTTCCTAACTGGGTAAGTAATGTGCCATCACCTCATCATTATTGGGTACTAGAATAGCTTCCTAACTGGGTAGCCTACAATTTACTTGTAATCTGGCCTCAAACTACCAAAGCACAAGTCCTCTCATCTGCTCAAAGTATATGACACACCCCAGATACATACAGTAAAAGGAAAAGCCCTTATGACCATCTGCAAAGCTTTATGTGACCCACCCTTCATGACCTGACTTTCTCAAACAGACCAGGCATGCAGGCTGCTTACCTATGCCTGGAATAATGACATTTTCAGAAACCTACAGAGAAGAATGCTGCCCCCTCAAAATGTCACCCTAATGAGGTGATACAGTGTTGAGCACCAGCATCTGCCAGTACCCAAGTTCCAATCTGCATGACTGTTGTTCGTACCTTTTCCCTATGGTTTTCAATAACTTTCTAATAGCCTGCATTTTCTTATTAATTTTCTTTTAGTTTCTCTTACTGGGATGTCTAAAATATATCAGTGAGAATTCTTTCATTCACTAATTTAATTCCAAAGCCTCTAGAATAGTGTCTAGTCCATAACTAGTACGTGATTTTGTTTCTAGAATAGTGTCTAGTCCATAACTAGTACGTGATTTTGTTTCTCTCTTTTGGTGCTAGTGACTGTTGAATGCAGGATATTGAGAATGCTAAAAGTCCACTCTACTGCTGTCCTACGTCTCCAGCCCCCTGATAAATACTGAATGTTTGCATAGATTGTCCTGGGGATCAGGACAAAGGCATGGGAAGGGACGGATGTGACAATTATCAGACGTGATGCCAGAGCTGAGTCTTTTATGAAAAAATTGAGGAGGTGGTTCGAAAGCTTCCAGAAGAGATCACAACATAAGAAAACACAGGACACGGAACAGGTGAGGCTCTGCAGCTTAACTAAGAGGCAGAAATGAAACAGGAATAAGCTTGGTATCATCACTCATTCAAGGGACCCGACGATGGGATCCCTTGTATTTCCAACTCCAAATTTACTGTGAAATTCTAAAGCATCTGACTTTCCTGAGGACAGTTCATTTTACAGCCAAAATTAATGCCCATTTAGGATGATGAGGATGCATTTAAGAAACATCTTTCTAAGGAGACACGTGATGGAAGAGAAACAAGAAAACAGGCGTTTCTGAGGCGACGTAACCGGTAGGCTTATTAACTGACTGAACGTTCAGGCCAGCGGTACATGAGAACGACCATGGGCCCTGGTTTTCAAGCTGGGGTGGCTATGCACATGGCGTAAGTACCTAATGAGAAGTAAATTAGCATGTCACGTTACATTATAGCACATGAAGGTGGAAAAATGGGTGATAAAAATGAACGCTAATTTCCTTCTAGAGTCACCATGTTGACACTATGTTGAGAAATTTGGAGTAAGAAAACTTGGCAATTGTCTTCAGTTCTAACCCATCATTACCCCTCATAAGAATAAAAATAGCTCATTTAAAGCTTCCATATTAAGAATAGTAAGGCCCACTTAACACTAGTGTGAACATGATCACACTTTCTCGCAGTGCCATGAGCTGGAGGCTCTGTACCATGAAAATCCACATGCTGAGGCCATAACCCCTAATATTACACATTTGGGGGTGGACAGTGGTCTTTGGGAGATAATTAGGTCATTATGGGATTAAAGACTTTCTCTCTCAACTCTATAAAGTGAGGAAGCAGCCATCTGCAAACCCAGGTAAGAGCCCTCACCAGGAACTGACTGATCCTGGGCTTCCCAGCATCCAGGACTGTGAGATGTGTTGAAATTACCCAGTTTACAGCTGTTACTGTAGTGTCCAAAACCAAGAGAGATGGGATGCTTCAAACATACAATAAAACAATGTGCTATCCTTGGTTTATGAGGTTTCTTTAGGTTTATGAAATCTTGCTTTGTAATCTGATTAACAAAGCTGCTAAGTCCTCCCTGGGCTGGGAATTTATGCTGTTTGACACAAAGTATTTAAATAGTCCAAAACTAATCTCACGTGTAAAGGAAACACTGGAGTCAAGGACACGGATTCTGATTACAGTTATTGCATTTACTTGCCACATAAGCTTAGGAAAGTCTCTACATGTGGTGGGTGATTTTTTTGGATGTCCCTATCCAACTGTCCAATTACATATTATGTAACTATTTCTGTTGCTAGACACTGGAAGCCAGAAGATGATAAAAACACAGCTCCTCTCTTTCACTCAAGCAAGGAAACAAGACTAATGAAGATAAAGACTGGGAACTGGGGGGCTCAACCTACCCACTTCTCAGGGCTTCTGCGAAAAATAAGTTATGAGAATGTTTAAAAAAATAAAGTGCTATACAGAAGTAAAACTGCTGATGTCTTAAGGCAGATGTCACCATAACAGCAGACGTCTGTAGTGGTTACAAACACAGTACCGTGCCATAAAGTCTATGAGCAAATTGCAGCAAAGGTGATCATGTAGAGTTAACACAAGAATAAAGTAATAGGCGAGTGTGGTGGTACATGCCCTTAATCCCAGCACTTGGGAGGCAGAGGCAGCCAGACAGATCTCTGTGAGTTGGAGTCCAGCCTGGTCTACATAGCAAGTTCCAGGCCAGCCAGGGCTACAGGGAGACCCTGTCTTGAAAAAAAAAATCAAAACCAAACAACAACAACGAAAGAATAAAGTAGCGAATGAGAAAACACAAACTTTATGGTGAGGACGTCTTGAGTGTGCAGACACATTTTATGTCATCGTACACAGGATTCCCATGTCAGTTTAGCAACAAGTTGATTAAGGAACCACATTTTATGTCATCGTACACAGGACACATTTTATGTCATCGTACACAGGATTCCCATGTCAGTTTAGCAACAAGTTGATTAAGGAACCACATTTCAAATAAAGTACATTCTTCTAACTTAAAGTAAAAGCACAATTTTTAAAAATGCAATTTGAACAAAAGATTGCTGAGAAAGGAGTGCCAAGTGTAAAAGCTGGACTCAAGTCAAAGGCCTAACGTCATCATACACCAAAGGGAGACACAGACTCAGGAGTCATGGGAACACAGGGAAGCGAAGTCTTACTCTTTGGGGATTTTCACTGGCTTGACTTGCAATCACAAGTAGAGATGAACCTCTGCGAACTCTGCATCTCTTGAACTTCTATTCAGTTGCTCTTTTCAAATTTGTATGCATTCAAATATTAAAACTGAAATACATGTATTTAGAGTCCTGCTTAAACCAAATTCCCTCACAAAAGCGCAAAAGTGTGTCTTACTAGTGTTAATTCACATGGCGAGTGACTTAGTTAACTTGGTGCTGAAGGCAAGGGTCTCAGGTAGCTCAGCAGTCCTCGAGCTCACTACGTTGCCCAGGTTAGTCTTGAACTCATGACCATCTTTGCCTTCATTTCCTCATTGCTGGGATTACAGTTATAAGCCAAGGCCAAACCTGATTCATTTAACTTTCCAAAGTTCAAACAAAACGCTGCACCACTGTATATCAACATATACATAGAGCTTTCCTGTCGCTGTGATAAAACACGCTGGAAAAAAACAACTAGGTGAGGGGGCGCCCAGGTTCAAGGAACATGCCACACGGCAGGGACGCCTGAGGCAGCTGGTCACAGCACATCCACAGTCAGGCGCCAGCGAGAGATGACAGCTGGTGCTCAGTTTCCTTTCTCTTTTGTGTGACATCTAGGACCGCAGCCCTGGGAACTGGACCACTCGCTTTTCGGATGAGTCTTTCCACCTGAACTAACCTAACCCTGGTGATTTCGCACAGGTGTGCCTGGGGGCCTGCCTCCTGGTAACTCAGAGCCTGACAAGTTGGCACTCAGCACTAACCATTACTAAGTACTGGTCTCTCTAAGGACTTGATGTGCACAGTGAGTCAACTGCTTGCAGCAGGCTCAGTCAGCATGTGTTGAAAGCCCACTGTGTGTCAGGCACTATTCTAATTACTTCCCTTATTTTCCTCATTTATTCTAATTATTATTTCCTATCACGTTTAAGCTTCAGAATAATCCTGTGATACGATGATATTCCTATTTAATAGGAGAAAACAGGATTAAGAAACTACGACTTACCAATATCTACATAGTAATAAGTGCCCCGAACTGTTTCCAGTTGGCATGCCTTCAGACCCTACACACTTTACCACATATCTTCTGCCTCCTGAACTCACCAACCTCTCAACAGTCTATAATTAATCAGTTACTATTACGGGCTAAAAAAAATGATCTCCCAAGAAATACCCACATCAAACCCTGGACACCAAAAGATACCACCTCATTTGGCAGAAGATAAAGATACTGAGGACAGTTTATGTCATGTTGTCCAAATGGGCTCTAAACGTCACCACCATCACATTACACAACACAACATTCCTTCTGGTCAGGGATTCACTGCACTATGACCGACAATCCTGGAATTCACTGGCCAAATCTTGTCCTCATCATCCTGAAGCACTCGACCTGACAGAACAGGAAAAAGGCATTTGAAAATTGAACATCCTCTGGGAGACTCTAGGCCCTAAACCAGCATCCAGTGCATGGTTGTGTTTCTCCCATAGCCAAGACCAAGAACATGTGTAGGTATTTTCTTAATTGTTGAGTGATGTGGGAGGGCCCAGCTCACTGTGGGTGGTGCCACCCCTGGGCGGGTGGGTCCTATAAGAAAACAGGCTGAGCACGGGCCAGAGGAGCAAGCCAATCAGTTGTGATCCCCCGTGGTCTGTGCTTCAGCTCCCGCCTCCAGGGTCCTGCCTTGAGCCCTTGCCGACTTCCCTCAAAGATGGACTGTAAAGTGTAAGATAAAATAAACCTTTTCCTCCCCAAGTTGGTTTTGGTCAGAGTGTTTTATCACAGCAAAAGAGAAGCTACCTAAGAGACAGTGATTATAACTGTTGACTGTTTCTCATGTTGTGGATGTGTACAAAAGGATTTAAGTATAACGTGTATAAATATTATACACACACATATTCGTTTTCTTCCCTGTGCTGGATAGCTTTAGTGTCAACTTGACACACCTGGGTTGAGGGAGCCTCAATCGGGGAATTGCCTCTATTGGACTGGCCTGTGGCCATGTCTGAGGGCATCTTCTTGATGTGGGAGGGCCCAGCCCACTGTGGGTGGTGCCACACCTGGGCAGGTGGGCCTGTGTTGTATAAGAAAGCAGGCTGAGCAGGGGCCAGGGGAGCAAGCCAGTAAGCAGCGTTTCTCCATGGCCTGTGCTCCAGCTCCTGCTTCCAGATTCCTGCCCTGAGTTCCGACCTTGGGCTCCCTGATGAACTACAACCTGGGAGATGTAAGCTGAATAAACCCTTTTGTTTATTGGTAGTGGTCAGAGTGTTTTGTCACAGCAATGAAGAACAAACTAGGACATTCCCTAATCATTTGGGCTGAGACAATAATATTTCACTTCACATCATCATATTTAAACTATAAGATATTAAGAAAAGGGGTATATATCAACAACTTTTGCATCTTCTTCCAGGGGAACGATAGGCATATTCTGGGATGTATGCAGGCTAGCTGCAATGTGTCACATGGAACTGTGTCCTTGCTGTCTTTATGTAGAGATTAGGTGTGGCCCACAGAGATGTGTAAAAATGTCAGAGTAATAAGGGGTGATCTGCGATGGTCAGTTTTATATGTGACCCTAACTGATGGAGTGCCCTCAGAGCAAGCATGGATCTAGCTGTAAAGGAATTTTGTCGATGTGATTAGTGGAGAAGTTAAGAATGTACCATCTCAGGGCTGGAGAGGCGGCTCAGTGGTTAAAAGCACTGACTACTCTTGCAGAGGACCCAGGTTAGATTCCCAGCACCCACATGGTGGCTAACAACCGTCTATAACTCCAGTTCCAGGGGATTCAATGCCCTCTTCTGACCTCCATGACCACTACATGACACAGGTGCGTTTACACACATGCAGGCAATACACTCATACACATAAAATAAAAAGAGTAAATAAATAAATATATAAAAATCCTCACTGGAGTAACTTCTTCGCCATGTCCCCACACCCGAGTGACAGGCCCAGATCTTCGCGTCATGCAGACATTCTCCTCTGCCAGTGCCCTTCACAAATGCATTGCTCTTTGTTCAAATGGCAAAATAAAGTAAGATCTTGCTTTTGGTCATTTCTTCACACTTCTCTGTATCTTCTCTTTATCTACATGCAAATTTAATAAAGCATGTATGTTCCTTCTATCAGCCTTATATTAACTTGGTTCCTAGAATTCAGCCAAAAAAGCCCATGGAAATCTTAAAGGAGGGTGGGGAGGTACACTTTCTCTCGAGCACATTAACAACTTCAAACAGTCAAGACTTTAGTACTGGGCATTATCCTTGATATTCACAGTGGGCCCTAAATGGGATCACATCCCGTCTTGTAAGAGAGAGGCAGAGTTTTGAAACACACACAGGAAGAAAATGTGAGGGCCAGGAGAGATTGAAGTGGTGTCGCCACGAGCCAAGGAACAGTTGGAAGTCACCAGGCTGGAAGAGTCTCTCTCCCCTAGTCTGCAAGCACAGCACAGCCATGTAGACACCCTGATTTCAGACTTCTGCCCTCCAGAACTGTGGGAGAAAAAGCCTTTGTGTTAAGCCACAAAGTTTATAAAACTTTTTACAGTCACAGTATGAAACTGACACGGGGAGATTGAGGAACACAGTGATAATCACCATTGAGAACGACGGAGGTAGTCCACGCCTCCCCAGTCGCTATATAAACCAAACTGTCTTTTAAATGGAATTCTTATTCAGACACCAAAGTCAACATGTGTTGTCACCTTCCACCTCCCAGAATAATGAAATCTAGAACTCTGTAATTTTTCCCATTTCCCCATTTCCTCAGGACCCTGATCATGTCTGACAAAAAGTCACACACCAGAACACAATAGATTCTTCCTACAAAAAGGTCCGAAAGAAGGAAAAATTCTTCTTAAAACAGTTACTAACAGGATGAGAAAATATCTCAGTGTGTAAAGTGCTCGTGCAAAGTCATAAAGTCGTGTGAAGTTGTAAAGTGCAGTGTGAAGACCCGAGTTCAAATCCTGGTTCTTACATAAAAGCTGGTCGTGGTTGGTTCTCACATAAAATCCAGACATGGTAGCACACATCCAAAACCCCAGGGTTCCTACAGTAAGCTGGGAGGCAGAGACAGGAGAGGCTCCTAAACTCACAGTCCAGCTAGTCTGGTCTACACGGTGGTGAAAAACGGAGACCATGCCTCAAAAAAGGTGGACAGTAAGCACAGGCACCTGAGGTCGCCCTCTGACCTCCACATGCACATTGTGGTTGGGGCTCACATGCCCAAATTCACACACTCGAACACACATAAAGACTCAAATTACTATTTTTTAAATGTTAAACACTAAATAACATCTAGAAGGGAAAGTGACAGTTATTTGAAACTCGGTTACAGAGAGAACACTAAATTAGGCCAGTGCTGGAGCTCACTAAGAAGCAACTGCAGATTTTGTCTGCTTTAGCAGCCTTTCATAAGAATGTTAGGTGACTTCAGAAGTCGAAGTCTCAGGGGCTGGAGAGATGGCTAAGCAGTTAGGAGCACTGGCTGCTCTTGCAGAGGACCCGGGTTTGACTCCCAATACCTACATGGTAGCTAACAGCCATTCGTAACTCCAGTTCCAGGGGAATCTGCACCCTCTTCTGAACCTCCGTGGGCACTGCAGGACACGGGTGCACTTATATACATGCGGGTGATACACTGATACACACAAAAAAAATTAAAAATTAAATTAGAAAATTGAAAAGTTGCAGGAAGTCAATTCACTTCCTGGAGCGGAAATCCTGAGACAGTCGGCTCCGAGCTCGGCAGTCAAGGCTCCCCTACCTGGTTTTCTTACATCACTCCTTGTTTTCCTTGAAAATGCGCTGAGCTAATAACAAACGTCAGTCTCGGAATGGCTATTGTGCAAACATGGACCATCTTCTAACATTTGTATGTCAAGACATGATCTCCCTTGGAGCGGTTGGAGGTGGAACCTTTAAAAGGTGGGGCTTGAGTTAAGGTCATGGAGGCATGCATGCCCCCAAGGAAGACTATGGGACCCCAGTCTTTTCTGATTCTTAACCATGAGGGAAGCAGGCTTCCTCTCCCTCACACACAAACTGTGAGGTATTGACATCTGGTAAATAGTGAGAGGTAAAAGGATGCACCTGGTGGGGCTGGAGGGAAGGGAGAAGAACACAAACCTTTCCAGGTATCAATGGGGAGAAAGGAGTTAGAACAAGTGAAGAAAGCCACAGTCCAAACCTAGCTCTGGAGTTCAAATTCCACAGTCACGTTTCCCAGCCTTCGCAAGTCAAAGGAAAGCAAAATAGACAAGTCCCTCAGGCGCTCAGGTCTTGGGGGATATGCTATTTCTTGCTATAAACGTTTACTATGGAGTTCCTGAGTGGGTAAATGAATTTCTCCCTTAATTCACTACCTCACTGTATTAACAGCAGCAAGACTGATGGAAAAAAATCTAATCATTGCATATTTCATCAAGTAAAACTTCATACTCAGCATAGTGATTCGGGGCTAGCTGTGCAAAGGCCAGGTGTCCTAGTTTGCCTTCAATTTCTGTGACAAAACACACTGACCAATACTAACTTGGGGAGGAAAGGGTTTATTCAGCTCACATCTCCCGGGTCACAGTTCATCAGGAGCCCAGGGCAGGAACCTGGAGGCAGGAGCTGAAGCACAGGCCATGGAGGAATGCTGCTTACTGGCTTGCTCCCCTGGCCCCTGCTCAGCCTGCTTTCTTATACAGTACAGGGCCACCTGCCCAGGGGTGGTACCACCCACATCACTCAAGGATCAAGAAAATGTTCCACAGACATGGCCACAGGCCAGATCAATGGAGGCAAATCCCCTATTGAGGCTCCCTCTACCCAGGTGTGTCAAGTTGACAACTATCCAGCACACCAGGCTAGCTCCTAAAAAGAGAGAGACTGTATCCCGAGCAAGGTGAGTTGATCTTCACAGATCATAGAATTAGAGAAGATCCCATACATGGAAATGGTTTCATAATTTATAGGCTTTATAAACAGCAGCAATGAACTGCTAGCATCTCAACAATTCTTAGAAATAAAGTTCTATCAGTCTTACGGCATGTATTCTATTGAGTGCTGTATTTAACATTCCCTTCTCCAAAGATGCTCACTTGTGCTGTGGTTCCCCAACTGGAGCCATTGACAAGTGTCTGCAGTGTTCTGGCGGTTTCTCTGAATATTATCAATCAGTTGTTTTCCTATACGCCCGGCTGAATGAAGTAAAAGGGAAGAACTGTTAGAAAAAAAAAAATGACATAATTTCCACGTCTCCCAAGAAAGAACAATTAATTTTTTGCCTTCCAAAATTCTAGCTACAAGCTTCAGAGGCTAAGTGAGGTTAAACACCTCACAAAAGTCTCTGCAAATGGGAAACGTTGCTGAAAGCTGACCTGTAGGAACAAGATGCCTGCTGGGGCTGCAGCAAGCTCTGAGAGCAGAAGCCAAAGCCAAGAGTCGTTACAAAATATTTACATTTTATTTTAGCTGCCAATCCTATAACCTGCCTACTGTTCTATTTAAGTAGAATGGGCCATTTTATTAATGCATGTGTGTAAGTACACCCGTGTCTTGCAGTGCCCACAGAGGTCCAAAGAGGATGTTGGAGGCCCTGGAACTGGAGTCAGGATGGTTGTTAGCCACCATGTGGGGGCTGGGTATCAAACCTGGATCCTCTGCAAGAGCAGCCAGTGCCTTAACCGCTGAGCCATCTCTCCAGCCTCTGCATGGGCCATTTTTTATTTTAAAAAGTTTTTTGTTTTTCTTTAATTTTTATTTATTATTTTTACTTTATGTGTATGTGCGTATTGCCTACATGTAGGTAAGTGCACCCGTGTCATGCAATGCCCACGGAGGTCAGAAGAGGCTGTCACATCCCCTAGGACTGGAGTTACAGACAGTTGTTAGCTGCCATGTGGGTGCTGGGATTCGAACCCGGATCTTATGCAAGAACAACCAGTGTTCTTAACTGCTGAGCCATCTCTCCAGCCCCTTATTTTAAAAAGCCTTAATTAGCATCAACAGTACTGGACTTCATTACCACCCTGAGTGCATTCTATCTTCCCTGGTCTTGGAAGTTAGGCACAGTTGGGCATGGTTTAGTGCTGCAATGGGGTCTGGACCTTTAAAGTTGTCTTATCCACCAGAAATGTGTCTTCTGTCCTCAAGGTAACTTACAAAGTAAATGAATACTGTTTTTAAAAGTGGACAGGTACCCAAAACTCTAGGTCTATACTTTTTAAGCTGTTATATTTGACAAAAGACAATATCCTCTCTCGCCTTCTATTAGAGAAACGTTATTTGGGGTATTTACTTGGAGATGAGGAAAATAAAGGCAACTTTCCGGCTTCACTGGGTCCCCACATCGTCGATCCTTGCAGCTGTATATTCCAAACCGGAGTACGCCACGCTACAATTAAATCACACAGGCGCTACGTTTTCTCATCTGTTGGACAGAGTAAGAAAAGAGAATATATGCGTGTGCGATCTTGTCATAAGCAGAAAATGAGTGTCTGACTTCTCGAGTAAAACCACAGCTTTTCTCTATTTCTGTCTTTATGAAAAACATGCCATATGCCCATGCTCCCAATCACTGTTCCACAGAAAACAAAAGCAGCACGGGACATCTTAAATACCTGTAGGATTCACTCCAGTAACTCAGGCAGCAGGTCAACAACTCACACAGCACAAACTCTGACCCTGAAATAAACACCATCACCCACACGTTCCCTTGAGAGCCTGGCACAGCACAGAGGCTGAGAAGCTCCCCATGAGAGCCCAGTTGGTGCCTGACACTTGCAGAAAGCGAGCTAGCTCCTGGGTGCTCAGCTTACCTGTGCATGTATGCTGCTCTCTGCAAAGCCCGTCTCCAGATGAACCAAAGCTGCCTTGAGGATAGTCATCCAGATGGAAGGGATGTCACAGTAGTTCCCACAGCGTGAGAAGCGGGCGGTTCACTGGAGTGAGGTTTTCATGAACGTGAGTTGCTTCTATTTAAAGAGCCATCCATTTGCGAAGTTTAGGTCAAAATATCAGACCATCATTTTGAAATCAAATTATGATAATTCTGTTTTTAATGTTCTTAGCAAAGGGGGGAACCTATATCATTTTTCTATCTTTACGAAAATAATATGTGGCTCATGAAATCCAGAAGTCTGCGAACTTCTAAAGTAAAGGGAGAAATAGCGGATACCAAGCATGGGAGTTTAACCTCAACTCTGCATTATGGTTCCACGAACGACTTCCCCTACACCATGGAGTGTCTGTGCATGCTGGGGGAGATCGTGTGTGCAGAGGCTCTCTCACGGTCCAGAGCATAGCCAGTACTCGGAAAATGCGTCAAACAAATATTCATAAAGATGTGATTCTCAAAATATATTTATTCTAGAAAGTGCCCCACTGTTCAGTGCAATCATTGAAGAAAGCCATTTCCTTCAACTCAGCCATGCTGCAAAACTAATATTTAAACAGGTTTATCTGCTGCTAACAGGTATGGATACACTTGTGCATTTCTCTACAGATTGTTGAAGCCCAAACAAGGAGAACTTCCTTGAGCAAAAGGAGCGCAGCACCAGTGATGTAACAGTCCCCGAAGTCAGCTAACTCTGTTTCCAGGGCAGGCTAGAGAAAGGGTAACGGTAAAATGATTTGGTGCGACCATGATGTTCAGGTCAGTAAGGTCTCTGCTTATGTGCTGAGGAACTTCATACATGGTGCAACATCTGTTCGCACAGTAGTTCACAAGAGCTCCTTCAGCATCTAGCTGTTCTTTTAAGGGTTCTATCACTTTACACTAAAAAATGTGCTGGTTGTCATTTAGAAAGATGTTTTATTCCTTTATCAACTCAAACCTTAATGGCAATCATAAAATAAAGAAAATGAGACTAGGGGTGTCACTCCAAGCTAGAGCATGTACCTAGCATGTGCACAGCCATGGGTTTGACACACAGTAGTACCACAGGAAGAAAGGGAGGTCAGGTGAAGGGGATGGGACAGGAGAAGGGAACGGAACAGGCGTTCTCTGCATGCCATGGCTCGGTCCTTCTGCAGTGTGGCACTGATGACAGGTTAACTGGGAAACTGAACAGCAATGGCATGACTATGCAGCAAACCCCACCATTCAGGTACAAAAGTGTTCCATTATATTCAAAGCTGTGTCTTAAAGTAGAAATACAAAGAGTTAAGTGAAAAATACTTCAAACGCCGGACAGGAAACATCTCCCTTCAAGATATAAGCCTGGGTAGTCTAAGAGACTCCCAAAATAACACAGGCTATTACCATAGCCCTTGATTGCCTCCCAGAACTTGATGGTAAGACCCTACTGCTGAAGACAGGACATGGTGTGGACACAGGACTTGGAGCAATGGAGCAGGAACTGACCCGGAAGCCTCCTCCCTGAAGACCAGCTCTCATGGTTCCAGAGGACACTACGCAAGCTGCTAAGGGAAAAAAAACCAATCAATGGTTCAACCCAGCTGTAAAACCACCACAACCACAACCGGCACAGCAAACTACCTCCACTGGGGCACTGGTGGCACTGTTATCTAGGGGTAATCAACAGCTATCTAATTAAGCTAAAGTCCTCTCAATGGGAGGGAACTCATGTTTAGCAATGTAAACATAGCCAAATACACATGGCTGGAGAGGTCATAGATCCTAGAGAAAACCCTATTTCTGTCATATCTCTAGAAAAATGAAATTTCTTACTGTATTCTAAATATGGATCCTGATATTTACAGACAGGTGTACCGTACAGCACTCATCAGAGAAGCCTCTTTTTGCAACAGATGGAGGCTGTTACAGAGCTCCACACCTGGTCACACACAGAGACTATATGTCTGAGAGATGCCCAGTCCTAAGTGACACAGCTACAGTGGAACTCTACACCTAAGGTCCATGGATCCTAGCAGAACAGGGGGTGGAGAGCACACTAATACGTCCCTCTGCTCTCCCCAGCAAAGCTTTCTCGTACAGCAGAGTATGATGTACTCAGAAGGCCAGAACTGGCTACGTTTTAGAGAACAGGAGACTGCAGCGTATGTGTCCCTGGCTAGGACCCCTGTATTAAACCTCACGCACCCACAGCTCAGGGACCATTGCGAAGGAGGGGACGCAAAGATTGTAAGAGCCAGGGTGCATGCATGAACGTAAGGAAACACAGGCTTTCAGACCACTGGGAATTTGCTCATATGAACTTGCAACCATGGTGACAGCATGCACAAGACATATGCCGACTCAGTAAGACAAAAATCCAGCACGGAATGAGGGAAATGGGCAGCAGGCCCCAACCTAGCTAAGGAACCACCAGCAGCTGGTTGCTGTGGGATAAAAGAAAGATTTGTTTAAGGGAGCGACTCTAGATAGACTGACTAGACTCTGGTGGATGAACTTGTACAAAGGGACACCTGGGTACAAATGCTTGACCAGGTAGGACTCAGTGATTATGACAGAATGCATGAAACCTGGTGGGGGGGTGGGCAATGGCGGGACACAGATGGGGAAGGGGTCTAAATTTGATTAAGATCTATTATATGAAAAGCATGAAACTAAGTAAGAATTTGTTGTTGTTGTTGTTGTCTTTTTGAGACAGGGTCTCTCTGTTGCCCCAGCTGGCCTGGAACTCACTATGTAGAGCAGGCTGGCTTTGAACTCACAAAGATCCGCCTGCCTCTGCCTCCCAAGTGCTGGGACTAAAGGCATGCGCCACCACGCCCGGCTTCAATAAGAACATTTTTTAAAAATATTTCAAAATATAGAATGTTATTTTTACATATACCTCCCTGTTTCCATTTTTATTTCCAAATAAAGATTATAAAAGACAGTAGACTCTTCTGAAAATGACTTGAAGAGTTTGAATTTTCAGTTATACTCAATGAAGCTTCACATAAATTATTAAAGTATTAGAGAATGTGTTTGAGATGTATATAAAAGCCAGAAGGCTGGAGAGATGTCTCAGCAGTTAAAAGCACTGGCTGCTCTTGCAGAGGACTCAGGTTTGAATCCCAGCACCCAGAAGCAGCTGACAATGGTCAGTAACTCCAGCTCCAGGGGATCCGACACTCTTCTGACCTCCACAGGCATTGCATGGCACACATGCATTTACACATACATGCAGGCAATACACTCATACATGTAAAATAATAAGACTTTAAGAAAACAAGAGAGGTCCAGAAATTGAGCACATAGACAAACACTGCTGATGCAATGGCTGATCCAGTGGAACATACTAGCAGCTCATTTATTCTTCCCGAGCGTCCTATGTGAGTCACAGGCTGCCATGTGCAGGGGACGACGCTAAGCAGAACAAGGCCAGGCTGGCCCACAGCTTCCTGCAGCACAGTGGACCCAACCCTGCTGCTTCCGTCCTCATCACACTCGACGCTCGGGAGTAGAAACACTTAACAAACCAAACTGAACCGTGATGCAGGTTTGCACCCAACGTGATGAGCTCGGCCTCCGAGTTTCACCCATACTCTCTGTTGCTTGTCACTTGCCTAAGCACAGTCTTCTCCTTCTGTCAGTATGTGTAAGTTTACAGTGTGTGTCCTCACAGTGTGGTGTCCGTACATCGATCTCTGTACAGCAGAGTGTGGTGGAAGATTGCATGGTAACCCTCCAGCCTGTAAGTCCCAGCAGCCAGCACACGGGGGCTTTTCTTCCACAGCCATGCGCCCTCCCAAAAAACCAAGCCAAATGGATTTCAGGCCTCTTCCCACACCCATTTTCAGTGGGTCTCTGCTTCTCTTTTCAAGAAAGAACGTGGGACAGGCTTATCAGTTTTGTACTTGACGTCAAGTTGGTGTGACTGTGGCAGGCTCAGAACAAAGACTGTCTGTTTACGGCTTAGCTCTGCTCTGCCCTGCTGTACTAGAAACCTCTCAGTCCCAGCTGCCCTCTGACAGCGAAAGCCCAGGTTTCCCAATAACATGCTGCACAGCTGTATGGAACGGGTCACTAGAGACTGAAACTGTCCCAAGCATTGCTCATCCGGCCCTGCCCTACCCTGCAGCACGGCCAAGAGGCAGCGTCAAGTTCGCCTCATACTTGGGACACACAGAAGAAATAGCTCAAACAACTCATCAAAAGATGTTTAGAAATCAGTTTTAAGTAGCTGCTAGCAAATTGTAGCCTGACATAAATTAGGAATGCAATGTGCCCAGCCTTACCTTCAGTGGATTTTATGCTATTTACAAAAGAATCTTAAAACCCCCAAAACAGGCCCCTCCTTCTTACTAACGCTTTTAAAGTCTTTAATAGATCTTCATCCCATAGAGATTGAATTTCCGTCTTAAAGTACAGAGAGATGAAAAGTCTGTGGATACATACAAAGCCGCTGCCTCTAGCATGATCAAGATACTCAAAACGTCTTCATTAAGGAAGTGGAAGATCTCAAAGTCAGTATTCTAACACCAGCAAAGGGAACAGAAATACAAGTTCCTACCACAGACTTAACAGAGATGCCATCAATACACAGTTCATATGAAATCCTCATTTCTAAGCCCCATGGCAAATTCAGGCAAAAATTAATAAAGAATACTAAAACCCACCGAGCAACAGGATGTTGAGAAACATGATAGTCCCAGGTCTCAAAGCATCGTTCCATGGATTCCTCATTACAAAAGGAGAAACGGTGCCACCACCTCAATGTACTAAGTAAATTTTAGCATCACCCAAAGTAGAAATGACGTCATGTCATACAGGGTGATCTTTGCTGAGCTACTGAACTCTATACATTCCTATAGAGCTTGAAAAAGACATGCACTGACAAGGGCGGTGGTAGGTGAGCCTGCTACGGTAAACAGACCACAAGTACAGAAACTGAAATTCAGAGGAGTTGGTAACTTTCTCAAAGTCAAGTATCAATGACTGGCAAAGCAGGCACCTGAACCAAGCCCATCTGATTCTAAACCCAAAGTCTTTTGATTAGCAGAACCTGCCAACCCCAACTACCATTGGATCTAAAGTCTAGGTTCAGACACTTGTATATTATTGCCTTAAATGCTGACCAAACCCTTGAGGGCCGAGCAGAGCCGCTTACCTGCCCTATGCTCAAGCCCGAGTTCCCAAGTTTCCTTCCCTGCACAGCTGCTCTTGTCTGAGAGTCAGACTGACCTGCTTCCCCACCGAAGCCTGGTGTCACACTGTTACTGAAAAGATGCTGTCTTTTAACTCCCTGCTGTGACAAAATTCATTGAAGCAATGAGGGTTTATGTTTACTTGGCGCACAGTCCATCTTGGCAGGGAGGGTGGTGACCGGCCACATCGTGACCAGAGTCAGGAAGCAGACAGCCACAAAGGCTTCTGAGATCTACTTTCCCTTGCATTCAGCCTGGAACTCCAGGCCATGGTGGGACCCATTCAAGGTACGCCTTCCCACTTCAATTAACCTAACCTAGATAAGCTCTCACAGACATGTCTGGAGATTTGTTTCCATGGTGATTCTAAATCCCAAGTTCACAATCAAGATCAATTTATCACAACTCTACCCCTTGCCAACTTGACATGCAAACACATCAATTTTAAGACACAACCTACCTCCCCTTGTCTCGAGAGGCTCATAACCATCTCAAAACACATTCAGTCTTTCATAGTTCTAACACTGTTTAAAAGTCAAAAGTCCAAGTCTCATTTGAGATTCAAGGCAATCTCTTAGCAATAAACTCCTATAAAATAAAAAACAAGTCACATATTTCCAGGATACAATGACACAAAATAAACATTCTCATGCCAAGTGGGAAAAAGGGGGGAAATCAGGAAGTTGTCTGACCAAAGCCCACACCAAACCCAGTAGGGAGATATGAAATCCTACAACTCCATGTCTGGCATCTGGGCTCATGATGGTAATGTCTGGGTTCCAAAGGGATTATTAGGTAGCCATATCTCTCCAGCTCTACTGCCAGGAACACAACCTCTCTTCTGGGCTGGCTCAATTCCATACCTGCAATGTTCGCCAGCAGACATTCCATGGTCCTGGCATGTCTAAGTTCCAGGATCTGTTTGAACACAGGCTTCAACTTCTCAGCTTCATGAACATCTCAAGGCACCCTTGCAGGAACTCTGACCCTGTCACACATCGCATGGCCTTGGCAGCTCTCTGGAACTGTGGTACAAGACTCCATGACCCTTCAATCCTGCATCTGTCATGCCTATAAATCCAATACCATATGGACAAAGTTCACTAGCTTCTAAGGATGGACCCTGGCCACCTGGGAGCCCAGCTGGCCTTTGTGTGCCAAGCCTGAGGAAACCCTTTCCCAGGCATTGTTGGAGTTGGGAACCACTTCAATGCCATTCTTCGTTCGAATTTGCATTTCCACTTTGCCAGGCGAGGTCTTACCCTCAGGATGTCTCTCCTGTTGTTCCAAGGCAGAGCATCAGACTCCTCTAATGGTACTGACCTCCTTCACAGTTACAGATTCTTGGTCTGTGCACTCTCTGTACCAAGACTTTACACTTAAGACATGTCATTCCTTACCAGGGTTCACTTTTTTTATATTTCTGCCCCTCTCTTTGCTGTCTCTCATGCAGACCTGGATCGACACTGAGTTCTAACTACACCACAGCCTGGATAGTACCCTGCCTTTAAATCGCTCTGACACTGAGTTCTAACCACACCACAGCCTGGATAGTACCCTGCCTTTAAATCGCTCCGACACTGAGTTCTAACCACACCACAGCCTGGATAGTACCCTGCCTTTAAAGTGCTCCGACACTGAGTTCTAACCACACCAGAGCCTGGATAGTACCCTGCCTTTAAAGTGCTCCGACACTGAGTTCTAACCACACCACAGCCTGGATAGTACCCTGCCTTTAAAGTGCTCCGACACTGAGTTCTAACCACACCAGAGCCTGGATAGTACCCTGCCTTTAAAGTGCTCCGACACTGAGTTCTAACCACACCAGAGCCTGGATAGTACCCTGCCTTTAAAGTGCTCCGACACTGAGTTCTAACCACACCAGAGCCTGGATAGTACCCTGCCTTTAAAGTGCTCCGACACTGAGTTCTAACCACACCAGAGCCTGGATAGTACCCTGCCTTTAAAGTGCTCCGACACTGAGTTCTAACCACACCAGAGCCTGGATAGTACCCTGCCTTTAAAGTGCTCCGACACTGAGTTCTAACCACACCACAGCCTGGATAGTACCCTGCCTTTAAAGTGCACCGACACTGAGTTCTAACCACACCACAGCCTGGATAGTACCCTGCCTTTAAATCACTCCGACACTGAGTTCTAACCACACCACAGCCTGGATAGTACCCTGCCTTTAAATCACTCCGACACTGAGTTCTAACCACACCACAGCCTGGATAGTACCCTGCCTTTAAATCACTCCGACACTGAGCTCTAACCACACCACAGCCTGGATAGTACCCTGCCTTTAAATCACTCCGACACTGAGCTCTAAGCACACCACAGCCTGGATAGTACCCTGCCTTTAAATCGCTCCACCAAACATTATTCTGTTGCTTTTTAATTTGGCCTCATGCAAGTTCTCAGGGAATGGGCAGAATGCAACCAAACACATTGCCAGAATACAATCTGAATGGCCTCTAACCCAGTTCCCAGGAGAAGCTTGTTCCCCTCTGAAACCTCATAACCCAGTCCTCTAGCCTCTTCAGGACTCTCAGACTTCTGGTCTTCCAAATCCCTCCTCCTCCCCCAATGACCCATTAGGTTCTGCACAGCATGCAAGGGCTTCTCTAGCCCAAGGCTCCACGAACCACAGGGTCAGGTTTTTCACACCCACGGCCCCTCCTTGGGACCAATTTTCTGTACTAGTTTACTTTTTTCCTTGTGGTGACTAGGTACTAAGCAAACATGACCCAAAAAATGAAGGGTTTGTCTTGGCTTATAGCTCCAGGAATACAGAGATGTCATGGAAGGTACAGTAGTTGGTCACACGGGATTCTAAATTTCATCACTGAAAATCAAGGTTAACCACCACAGATGACCACAAGGCTTTGGCTGTATTAAAGTCAAGAAAATGGGATCAGTCAGCACACAGACGGCTCGCTACACGAGCCACACAGTTAAGCTGACGAACCGAATTCACGAGAAGGTCATTCTATCACTGTAGTTCACTAGAATGAAGGAAGGGAACCATGTGATGTACATGTGAGATGCTTCCGTATGTAGGTTCCGCTGTGATAGCAGACGAACGCCAGGGCACACTGTAACTTTTCACACCCAGACGGATGTCACAAATTTAGCCCCAAACTTGCCCAAAATCTGTAATTACCACTTCCGTCTCAGAGTGGGCTGCTTTAACAAGCTATCACAACTGTGTATTTTACAGAGAAAGGAAAGTTATTGTTTACAGTTCTAAAAGCTTAGAAATCCAAGATCAAGGTACCAACAGATTCAGCTCTAGAAGAGGATCTGTTCATAACACATTACCTTCCGTGTGTCCTTTTATGGTAGTAAAGAAAGACGGCTTCTCTGGAACCTCCTATCTACAGTGGCATCTTCATGACCTTCACCTCCCAAAGACCCCACACACGTTCTAGTGTCCACAAGTTTAGTGATTGTGTTTCAACACGTGTATTTTTGAGAGCATACATATATCCATATCATTGTCATGTCCAAAATCAAACACCTGATATTCCCTCAAAGCCTCATCTATACTCTTGCAGTCACTAAAGCTCTGACACCTCCATGGTCATCTTTTTTTTTTGCTGCCTGATGTCCAGTCAATCACAAAGTCCCGTTTGTGACTTTAAAATGCATCTGGTCTCTCCAGTTCTCATCACCCCACTGTTTCCACTGGAACCCAAGTCACATCAGTCCCAGGCTGTCTCTGGCCTTCTGCTGTGTGCTTCCCATTCTCAGCATTTTCCTCTTTGGACACAGTGGCCAGAGTGATCTCTGTGATAGACACTTCTCACTTAAAACCCTTCCACGTCCCTGTCTTGTTAACTGAAACAGAATCCTCCATGCAACCCTGGCCATCTCGACCTCCGCTCTCCTCCTTACCTACACGGCCTTCTCTGCATGCCGCGCTCACAAATGAAGCGTGCACTGGGTGGGCATCCTCCCCTGGGAACCCTGCTCAGCAGCGTTCTGCCTGACTGTAACTCTTGGCTGAGATCTCACCTTCTAGCTTCAGCCTTAGGAGCCAGTTAAAGCTACAGCTACACTCTATCACCAATCCTGAATCTGCCACGCTGTGTGTTTACTGATTCATTCTGTCTTGTATATTTATATTGTCTTACATGTATTTTTCCTGTTTATATATTGTTTCATGCTCTTCTTCGAACAGATACCCAGGAGGAGAGCAATTTAAAAAATATCCACTGCTGTGTTCCTATTCCTAAACAACCTGCTTAGCACATAGTGGGCATCAAAAATAACAGCTGGTACAGATTAGACTGTGACAAACCACACATACACAGCATGCATTGGGAAAAGAACCCAGTGGATTAAGTTTTCCTTAAAAGTTACTTTCTTCTAACATAGAGTACTATAAGAATAAATCCAGGGGTCCTTTGTTTTATTTTGGTTTTGAGACAGGGTCTCACTACTGTAGCCCTGGCTGGCCTGGAGCTCATTATATAGACCAGGCTGACCTCAATCTCAAGTGCTGGGATTAAAGACATACACCACCTTGCTCTGCACAAATCTAGTTTTTCATGCTGAACTAGTCACAAAGTTACCTCAATTCCTACATTATATGCACGAGTATACGCCAAGTAAAACCCTGGTTGAATATTTACTCAAACATTTTCTCATTTAGAACTCAAATCTTTGTCACACAAACAAAGCTCTAGAAACACGTCACAGGACAAAACCAAATGCTCCTTAGAGAAAGAACACCCACAGTGTCCGCTTCAGTTTACCTCCTCCTGACAACTCACTACGGACCCAACCTTCGAAGCGCCGAAGCAGAGCGGGAAATTCAGGATGACATGGGTTTGCTTACAGTTTAGCCACATCTTTCACGGGACCTCAAATCCTATTCATCTGTAACAAGATATAAACAGAAGCTAATAGGAGAAAAAGATCTTGAAGCCATTATTGTAAAAAAGAAAAGACAGCCAGGTGCTGTGTGTAATCTACGCACTAGAGTAAGGTTGCTGTACCCTACAAGTCCCACAGCGCAGCCAGGACAGCCCGAGCGCAGACACCCTGCTTTCCAATCACTGGCCCGCTCCACGCATGAGGCAGGCCATAGCACGCACACAGGCGCAGTTCAACAAAAGCGTTTGTTTTCTTCATGCTGAGAAGAAAAGAGTCTAGCTTGAATCTTAACATGCTGATAAACATTTATCAATCACCTAACTGTGTCAGGGGATGGTGGAGCTTATCGCCAAGTTTGAAAACAAACTTTACTGTTTATATGCTGTTCTCTCCTTACTATCAAAACACTAACGATATCACAGAGATCTTAAAGATACAACTTTTAAGAGTTAGATGCAGTGTGCTGGGAATTTATTGTTGAATTTTCTTTAGAAATAGGAAAAATCAGAAGAAAATGTGGTTGCAAAATTGTGTCGAGAATTTTCCAAATTGAAGGCAACAGTACTGACACCGTTTCACAGTGTGAAAAAGACAGTTCCTCCCCGCTTTGAGTACAAATCACCTTGTGTCTGTTATGTGCCCTTTTGCAGTGGGTTTACCCTAAGGTTCAAGCTTTTAAAAATGCAATAGGTTACTTACTTACCTAAGGTTTGAGTTTTTAAATTGATGATAGTAGCAATAATTTTACAAGGATTACTATGAAAACTATGTATATAAAACTTAATACACTATCTGGATAATTGCTTGGTAAATGTTCTATGGACTCTGCTATTTTTTTAATTATTTATTTAATAAACACATTAGAAGAAGCATCTCTTTCAAAAGTTGCTATAAAATTTTTGGGCTCACTGTTGAATTAATACAGTTATACAATATTGAATACAGTATAAACCCCATAACACATAAAATTGAATGAGGTTTTAACCTTTAAAATAGATCTCCATTTCATTTTAAAATATACTGCTTCATATAGAAAAACTCATTTTTATGCTAATAACACTTAGATGTTTGCACGTGTCTCTAATCTCTATGTGTCTGATCATTACTAGTCACAGTCGGTTACACTCGGATCTTTAGTACCTGAGTATGGATATGAAGTCATCAGGTAGATTTCAGTGGTAATGTTTTTTACCTCTGCTAATTAACATGAAGCAAATTTTTATGCTTCTTCCTCAAATATAACTCATTTTATTTGTTGATCTTTGTGTGCGTTTCATGCAGAACATCCCACACAATCTTATTCATCTATACACTCACTTCCCAAATGGCACCCTCCCATAGCCTCCCCCCGCCACTGGGGCCCACATACTCTGTCATCCCTGTTACTGTCCACTGTGTTGTCGGCACCCCCAGTCTTTCCCCAGTGCTAGTCCATCTGCTGAATCTAGTCAGCCTATCTAGAGTTCTTTGTCTTAGGAAGATCAGCTCTACCTCATCTAGCAGCAATCAGTTACCAATACTCCTTTAGATAAGATTGGGGTCTGCTGTTCATTTTCCCAGTTCTGTGCTGGGTTACTGTCTGGGAGTCTCTTGGGCCACCCGGGCCAACAACTTAAAGGAAGGTATTTCCTGTCTAGCATTGTTGTTATATAGCCTTTAGCTAGACACATGGACTCTTAAAGAATTATATTGATCCCTTTAATCTTTGGTTATACTTTTCTTTTGGGTGTTTAAGACCATGCAGTTGGCCCAGATAAACCAATTTATTTTTACTGTTA
>NW_008340118.1:1380858-1382245 GCF_000622305.1 Nannospalax galili | reverse complement strand
AACATCCAAGAAGGTTAGTTCCACCAGTCTGGTACTTTTAATTACTATATGCCGTGTAGACAAAGCTTGGGCAAAGACCCAACCATTCTCGGATAAACCTTACCTAGATATAGTCCTTGAGCTAGTTGTATGTATAATTTGTTAGTAGGTTATTCGATTAATATGGTTCCCTCTGATATTTTTAAAACTAGCTAGGCATTGTTTATCTCCATTGTCTCACCCCCCACCATGGTTTCCCCTTTGAAGTGCCCCCATATCCCCCCTTTCTCCCTTAATAATACCCTTCTCCTATGGTCCTACCTCTCTTGAGCTCCTTCTTTCCCTTTATCTGCTAGATTCCTTATATACCCTTCCCTCCCCCCTCCCTTAAACTAACCCAATTTTTATCCATATCTCCCTTATTAAGGCCGGTTTCCTACTGTTCTTCTCTTTCAGGTTCTTTCTTTTCCTTTACCTCCCTGGTTCCTTTTCATGATCCTGTTTCCTGTAGTTATGTCTAGATACATAATCATTTATCAGGGTTTGGTGCTAGGATCTACATATGAGGGAAAACCTATGTGGTTTTTACTTTTTTTCCTGAAGTTACAGCAGTTTCTAGTTCCATCCATTTACCTTGCAAGTTTCCTGGTTTCATTTTTCTTTACCGCTGAATAGAACTCCGTTGTGAAAATGCACCACAATTTCATTATCCACTCATCAGTTGAGGGACACTTAGGTTGCTTCCATCTCTTAGCTATTGTGAAAAGAGCAGCAACAAACATGGATGTACAAGTGTCTCTGCAATAGGATGAGTTCTTTGGGTATATTCCAAGGAGTTGTATAACTGGGTCAAATAGTAAGTTCCTTTGTAGTTTTTTAAGAGTTCTCCACACTGCTTTCCATAGGGGTTGAACAAGTTTGCAGCCCCACCAGCAGTGGATGAGTGTTCCCCTTTCCCCACATCCTCTCTAACATTTGGTATCATTTGTTCTCTTGATCTTACCCAGTCTGACTGGGGTAAGGTGGAATCAGTGGTTTTAATTTGCATTTCCCTAATTACTAGCAATGTTGAACACTTTTTTTGATCTTTTTTTAGACAGTGTCTCCCTGTAGCCCCAGCCGGCCTAGAACTCACTTTGTAGACCAGGCTGGCCTTGAACTCATAGAGATCCACCTGCCTCTGCCTCCCATCTTTTAAAATGCTTCTTAGCCATCTTTAGTTCTTCTTTTGAGAACTCTCTGTTCAGCTCCTTAGCCCATCTTTTAATTGGGTTACTTCCTTTCTTGATTGTTTGCTTTTTGAGTTCATTATATATTCTGGTTGTTAAACCTCTGTCAGATGTGTTGCTGGTGAAGATTTTCTCCCATTCTGTGGGTTTTCTCTTCACTTCCTTGGTTTCTGCCTTTG
>NW_008340118.1:1377516-1380641 GCF_000622305.1 Nannospalax galili | reverse complement strand
TTGACTTTTGTGCAGGGTGAAAGATAGGGGTTTAGTTTCATTCTTCTACAGGTGGAGATCCAGTTTTGCCAGCACCATTTGCTGAACATGCTGTCTTTCCTCCAGTGAATGTTCTTGGCCCCTTTGCTTATATAGAAGGTAACAGCAATCCAATTTTTAAACAAAAAAATTACCTTATTTCCATCAATTATCAAACGAGTTAGGGAAACCAGACTACTCACCTGGACAGGAGTTAGACGACCTGCTTTGGCTCCCAGTTAGAAGTCTGACCGCAGACCTAGCTGACAAAATAAAAGCGGTGGGTGGGCTCAGTTCCTGCAACTTCCGTCAAGCTCATCTTTTCTTGTTACTCAGAAGAGATCCCCAGTTCCCTGTGGTGATAACGCTCTCCTCCCTACTGTCTCCCCTCCCGAATGTGCCAATCCAACCACGCAGAAGACATGACAGTCCGTCGATCAACACGGGCCGCCTACTACCCATCCAGACAGGCACTCGTCCCGTCTACTGCTACCGGTAATCTTTGAACTCACTCACAGGACGAGTGTGGGAGAGCTGAAAAGGTGCAAAGAACCAGACTGAATTTGATGCCAGCTTTCTGCTGTGACTGCCAGTGTTTCTGACAAGTAAGAAATGCTCTGCCGAAAACAAAAGAAACGCAGAACGAGCAAAGAAAAGTACGCCCTTGAAAACCGACAGCCGTCACCTACGGGCAAACGGCTCTTTACGTCGGCCCTTGCTCAGGCTCACTCAAGTCCCGGTCACAGGGATGAAGCCTTCTGTGCAAAGCAGTGTGGACCCTGGGTCTCTCCTGTCTGCTCCAGCCCTGCCTCTTTGCAAGCTGCCCTCTGACACGTCTCAGTGTCATCAGTTTGGGGCTCTGACACAGTGGTGTCATGACACAGTCCCTGAGAGAATCTCAGTCTTGAAACAGCATCTCAGAATCCCTAGTGCACAATATGCACTTAAAATTCATTTCTATGGGTATTTAAACAAGTACCCTCCTCAATCATTTTTTAGATTATTTAACAATCACCCTGCTCACCATATAACTTTGCCATGCCATAGCTAGACACTAACTGCCAGGATCATAGCTTGAAGCAGGAACAACTTGCTGGCCAGCAGCTCAGAGTTCATGGGCAGCCCCCTGGGTCTTGTCAGCAGCCGAGCTCCTGGGTTTGGCTGTATACAGACTGTCCCAGGAACATGGATTTGCTCAAACCCTTCCTTTCTATCTGTAGTGAAAGGTGACACACTACCAGTGGGTCATTCACAGCTCAACTCCCCAACTGCCCTCCAACAGACTTCAACTGCTGATACCAATCCCAAGCCTGTTCCCTCCTCACTGATGACATCACAGCTGATCTTAGAATCTTCACCTCACCACACCCCACATATCGCTCCCCAGCTAAACCCCAAGTGAGAATCTGGCACCATGTCATCAGTCACCTCCACTCCTCCAGGGAGCTCACGGAGGGGACACACTGGGTTTTCAGCACTACCTACTTGCGGACACATTGCCAAGATGGCCCACAGCCTTTCCGGGATGCTAACCACTCCGTAGGGAGGAGGGTGGCCACAGTGCAGTTCTAAAGAGCCATTGTCTATGAAATAGAGTGAAAGACTTCTCTGGAAAGTGAGGATTTTAGATCAGGGTAAAACTTAACCCAATGAGAAGTAGGTAGCTTTTGAGGGTCTCTGCTCCCATTCAAAACACCTGTGTGTGTGTGTTGTGTTTTGTGCGTGTGTGTTTCGTGCGTGTGCATGTTTGTGTGTGTACGTGTGTGTGTGTGTGGTGCCTCATACTTATAAATCTTGGGTCCTTCAGTTTGTGCTGCGACATACGTTTCTGCTGAGTTTCGTTACTGCACACTAAGCTCCCTGATTTTACCCCCTTGACCCCAGACGTGTTCCCAGAGCCTCTGCTGGTCCTCTCTCTGTGGAAAACTTCATGTATCTTCCCATCAGAGTTTTTCACTAGCAGGATGTGTATTCTTCAACAGTCTTGAGACTTGAATCAAGGTACAACATATTTCCCCATAGTGGGTCCTACAGGACATATTAAGTAAGCTGCCCTTCAACGCTCTAGCATGATTATATCAAGTAAAGTTTTTAAAAATTGGTATTTTAGGCTGGGTGGGGTGATCACACCTGTAATTCCAACACATGGGAGGCCGAGGCAGGAGAGTTAGGAGTTCAAGGCCATCCTCAGTTACCTAGGGAGTTCAAGGCCACCCTTGGCTATCTAGGGAGTTTAAGAATAACATGGGCTACGTAAAACTATCTCAAAAAGAAAACCAGAAAGATATTTACAAATATTGCTCCTACTCTGCCTCACAAGTAAGGATTTATACATCAACATACCTGTTGTTGAAAGCAGTATTAGCTAAAGGAGCTCACAAAATTAAAGCACTATTTGATTTCAAGGATCAGTGTCACGTTCCTGCATGGTCAGGCCCACAGGAGGCTGAGGCTGGAGGATCTGGAGTTCAAGCTCTCCCTAGGCTGCATAGAAAGACTTAGCACCCACATACCCCCAAAAAATAAGAAGAGAATGGGAGCCAGGGGTAGGTGGAGGAGAAAGGAGACCGACAAGCTCCAGTGCCTTAAGGTCCATCTGCCCTGTCCTAACTTACTTCATGAGGATAATTATTTTCAGTATTTCCCAGTTTTGAAGATGCCATGTTTTGCATTAAAAACTTGCAGGACCACTTCTTAGTCCTTAAATTTATGGGCAAGGATGTATGTGTTCTACTTCCTGATGGCCTTTTTATTTTCTCTAGGGTTCAGTAGATATTCAGTGAGGCCATTCCTGCTAGTTTGTAATTACACTGCCTCCTCTCAGAGTCACCACATAGAAAGAACCCCATCACTAAGGAGCCTGATCTAAATGACAACATTTAATCCAAGCTTGTCCCACTGCAGTAATTATATACTAGATGACAGGGAGAGACGAACACTCGATACATCAGGACTTTTAAAACAGACACTCAGACCAGGATGTAGGTTCATAAGACAAGTCATCTGAAGCTCTGAGCATTCAGCTGTCTTCAGATTTGGTTTTTGATTCCTCTCTCTCTCTCTCTCTCTCTCTCTCTCTCTCTCTATCTCTCTGGTGTGTGTGTGTG
>NW_008340118.1:1330488-1375410 GCF_000622305.1 Nannospalax galili | reverse complement strand
GTGTGTGTGTGTGTGTTGCCTGCATGTATGTAAGTGCACCCATGTCATGCACAGAGGTCAGAAGAGGGTATCAGATGCCCTGGAGTTACAGCCATGTGGGTGCTGTGCTCTTAACCTCTGAGCTCTCTCTCCAGCCCCTCAGGCTAATTCTTACCAGCCTGCTCCTTCTAGAATAGAGAGCACAGCAGTCCAGAACGTCTAGAGAGAAAATGCCACTTAGGATTTTCAAAGGAATATGCCAGCACTTTACCCTTACCACAGGACCTAAGTGAGGGCCCCTTGAGCCCCTGTTCTTCCCCTTCTGTGGGGCCTTTATCATAGGGCCAACCACGAATTTATTTGCGGTCATACACTTAACTGTCCTCTTTCTCTGGGATGCTGTGGGTGGTCAGGGAGATATATGCTAAGGGAGATGAAGAGCCTGACAGAACAGACCCTCAAAAAATGTGTTCAGTCAGTGAGTCACTGCCCGCAGCTTTCAGGACCATTCACCGCCCACGCTGACCTGTTCAGGCCTATCCCCTGGACATCAGGCTCTCTGGTCTTGCCTGCTGACTGGAGCAGCCACCTCACATCCACACACCACCTCAGAAGCCATACCACAGAACTGAACTTTGAAAAATAGACATTTTTTTAAAAAATTATTTATTTTACGTGTATGAGTGTTATGTCCACCGCACGTATGCAGGTGTACCGCATGCATGCAACGCCTATGGAGTCAGATCCCCTGGAACTGGAGTTGTTAGCTGCCATGTGGGTGCTGGGAACTGAACCTGAGCCCTCAGCAAGAGCAGCCAGAGCTCTTAACCGCTGAGCCACCTCTCCAGCCTCTTGATGTCCATTTTAAAATCCTGTTTCCATGCTGTGCAGAGTACGAAAAGGCACATACGCAGAGTGTTCTCGGCATTATTTGTGGAAGTCAAAGGACTAGAGAAGCTTCCTAACAGTCTGAGTAACACCTGCTCTCACACTAAAGATTAAAGCTGAATTTTCTTCATGTACTTAAGGGGAAAGTGGCTCAGGTGTGTGACATGATCACGTGACAAAAGAAAGGCGTAAAAAGTACCCTGTTTCCATTTAGAATGCTCATCAAATAGATTCTTAAACATACAGGTGTATGGTAAGTGTAATTTCTCCTCCTTCTCTGAACACACTGAAGATTGAGTCTTTAAATCCTACACAGAAAATTAGAGAGTTGAAAAACAAAACTTCCTGCACTGTCAACCTTAACATCAAACCCGATGAGAAACCCAGGACTCTCGGGGCCCGTCATCCCTCTCCCTTAAAAGCTCAGAGTCCTAGGCTTCCTGCGCCTATTCTCTCCTGTCTGCCCTCCCAGCTTGCTTAAATCTCAGTAGCCTCTCCGCAGTCCGCCAACTGGCTTCCCTTCCTGCCCGGCTGCAGGTGCCCAGTGCCTGTCCACACAACCGCTGCCCACACAGCTCCTGCCTAGGCTCCCTCCCTGTGCCGCCATACTTCTAGTAAGAAAATTTCTCATAGTTTCCTGAGTATTTCACAATTCCTTCATGCTACTTTCCTTACCCTGGAAGATACCTCCCTTTCTAGTCCTGTCAGAGTAGAACTCCAGTCAAGCATCGCTCTGAACATCTGTCCTGGTCCCCTTCCCTCGAGTGGGTCCCCTGATTACACAGCAACCATTTCCTGTAGGATTTGGAGTGCCCAGGGCCTTAAAGGCTGCCTTGTTCATCACCAATCTCAGGACTGCAGCCATCCACATATTACAGCTGAAAATCTTTGCTCTTCCCCTCATTTGAGGACTGAGACCCAGAGGTTAGAAAGTTCAGATGGCAGAAGAAGAGACTTGTCTAAGGCCATCGGTCAAAAGTTCTGGCTGGCTCTTCCCAGCGGCCTTTGCTCCGTCCCCTGTCAGCGTGTCACTAAAGTTGCTCATTTCTTTCTCCCTAGATCCCTATTCTACAGAAATTATTTGCAGCTCTTGCTTTGATTCTCAGATCTTGTGCAGAACTGAGCACACAGCAGGTATGTACAGGGGTTGTTGGATAACCAGCCAAGGGAGTCAGGGAGAGGCACTAGGAACATAGGCTTTGAAGTCACACATGTGACCTTGAATGAATGATTAACACTGTTAACAAGTGAAGTAACAGAACCTGGACAGGCAGAATTCTCAAAATGCTATCAATCAACAGTTAAGACAGCAGTGTGCGAAGGGAACCTCAGGACAGGGGCACACAGTGAGTGTTCACTTTATCATAGGCACCGGAACCTTCATACTGAGATCCTGGGGGCTCTCTACTTAGTTCCATAAAGAACTCAAGATGAACCAGCACTGACTCAAGTGTAACAGCACTGACTACCACCAAGGCAGTGTCCAGATGGGCAAGCGCAAAGCCCTTTGGCTACGAAGGGTGGCACCTCACTTCCACCTTTTACTGGTCACATAAGTCACATGATCATAAACTCGAAAGGGGTGGAGAAATGCAATCTTACCTCATACCCAGGCGAATAAAAGAAAACTCCAGTCTCTAAGGAAGACAGTGGGAACAGTAGAACGGAGCTAAGCGCAGGAACTGCTCATGGGAAGAAGGCTGAACCAAGGTCATGGAGGTAAAGCAGCAAGTCAGGGCCAGAGAAGCAGCCGGTGTGGAGGCAATGGGGAGTGCGGGCGGGAATGGGGAGCGCGGGCTCCAGAGGGCTGGGATCCAGGACACAATGAGCCTGGCTCATGAGGCTTCTAGGCAGTGCTGGTGGACTTGCGTGGTGGGAACCCAGAGAGTAAACCGGATAAAATCTGTACTGCAGTAAGATTATTCTGGCCCCAGTTTAGGGTTCTTAATATCCCAATGGGAATAAGCTCATCCTGCTGTTACCTTGACATTACACTTGGGTTTTCCTTTTTCTCTTTTTCTTCACCTCTTTGAAAAAACTATGTATTTTTCCACTTAGAAGGAGAAAGAAGTTACCTGGCTTTTGGAAGTCCATCAGCCACGGCCCTACAGCAGTTAGCACGCCCCCAAGCACCACAAGGACCAACTCTGCCTTCTTGCTGAAAGTGTGAGGCTGTTTACATCGTACCAGATTCCACGGTTAAATTGCTGGCTTACTTATCAATTAAGACAATGCATTTTAAAAACTGTAGTTGGCTAGAGACAGTACGAAATGAACTTCCCTATATAAAATGTAACGCCGAATTAGCCAGTGGCGTTTTTCAGCGGGTCGCTTAGAAGCTTCATTCCCTGGTATGAAGCGTAGCACATGCTTTGAACGACGCACAATGAGATCAATCTGATCACACGTTTATCTGCTGAAATCCAGGCCCCAGATGTGACACACAGGGAGGCCAGGAGTTCCCATCAGCCTCAAGGCCATATAACCCCAGAGTTTCTGCCTTCAACAAGGCTGACAGGGCACCAGAGGAATGGACCCCTGCTTACCTATGGTGTTAAGAGATGACACACCACACCAGCTCTCTTCTCAAAGACTCACTTGTTTTTCTGTGAACAGTTCTTTTAATTCTTTTACTGTGTTTGCTACCATAAAGAGTGCCTTTGCCGCTGGGTGTGGTGGCACACGCCTTTAGTCCCAGCACTTGGAAGGCAGATCCAGGCCAGCCTGGTCTCCATACTGAGGTCCAGACCAGCTGTGGTTACAGGGAGACCCTGTCTCAAAAAGACCAAAAAAATTTTTTTTAATTTAAAGAAAATCAGTCCTGGCTTGTAGGCAGCACACCTGGGCTGCAGCCCTCTTGTGCACACCCTTCCTTCTGTGTTTCTGTCTGGCCTGACACTCTGCCACACAAGTCCCACCTGTTTGTGTGAGAGATCAGAAAGGTTCCCGGAAGTCAGAAAAGTGTTTTCTAGCATTGCGTTCCTATCCTTAAATTCCTGTGTAACGTGTAGCAAGAGGTCCGAATTCCGGGCTACTGCCTCGTGCCAGCTTTCCCCGTAAGAAAGGGTTATCTAGAAGATGACCGTCCTTTTGCTTTAATAAAGGAGGTCCTTAATTGCTGATAGCAGTATCCTACTGTTATTCCTAACTCTTGGCTCTGCCTGTCTCCCTCCAAAAACAGTGCTCCTTTCCTGAATAAAATTCCGTCATGCTTTTAAAGGATCCTTTCAACTGTAAGACAAACACAACTCATAATGATAAGAAAAAAAAGTAAGTTCTGATCCATTAAGCAATCACCTGACACTTGAACCCATAGCAAACACCGTACATGAAAAAGAGACACACATGAGTCTATCCGTCAGGCTCTTCTTACAGCTGATATCCTTGCCTCTTGGGACTGATTCCCAGACTTCTCCCATGACAGAAGGCAGGCCCACCATTTCTCAGCCACAGGAGAGGGAGACAGCAGCTTGCACAGTGTCTTCCCAGCATCCCTATGAAGCTCTGCTGAGCCCCAGTGGCCTTGCCCGCCAGTCTGCCTGATTGGCAAGGCCCAGTTACATACTGTTGAGTGGCAGGAAAACCAGACATGTCACCAGAAGGGGCACAGAAAGCTGGCTGGACAGAGAATAATCAATAATTATTTCTGTGCATAGAATTCCCTTCCTCTCTGAGCCACCAGTCACCCGCAGCCACCAAGGTTACAGGGGTAAAAGTTATACATCCCACAGAAAATTCTCCAGAAATATTCATATGGTTTTCTGTGGGAAAGCCTGCCCCAGAGTTTGGATGAAGTGGGTCATGCTTGCTCACAGCAGAGCTCCTGAGCTGTCAGGCTTTTCGCAGGTCATTTAACACTAACATTCTCCCTCAGTCTATGAAGCAACTTACAAATCCCATTTGAAAACTATGCTGCTGCCAGTAATCACTGCACAGCAATCATTCTGTTGACAATACTGGACACCACCCTTTCCCATTGCTGGAAGGTATGCCTTCCCTTGCTTCTCTGTGACCCTGGAGCACACACATCTACACACCAAGCACACACATCATCTACACACCAGACAACTCTAGTTTCATTTGGAGCTTTAAGTTATTGCATGCTGAGTAATCATTAGCAACAAATGCGGACAGAGACTATGCAGGTACATTAACTACCATAAAGTAAAACAGACCAAAGAGGATGTTTCTAGAGAATAAAAGAATGGAGCTTTCTGACAGAAAGCCTTTGCTCCTCTGACCCCAAGGACAACATCTTCTTGCCTTCCCTCCCAACTCACACCAGGAAAAGATAACATCACCAACCTTCTTCTCCCGTTAACAGAGGCATGAAGTTTTTTTTCACATACAAGTATTTTATTTATATCATTTCCACCCCTCCGCTACAACTCTTTCCACACCCCCCTCTCCCTCTCAAGTTCATGTCTCCTCTTTTATTACTGCTTTATAACAGTTTCATGCTGGAAGATGGTGTGAGAAGTAACCACGTGGTTTCCCACCCCATATCTCTGAATGCATACTGAAGTATAGTATCAGAAATAATCCTCAACAGCCCACAAAATACCTTCCCCAGAAGGAGCACAGCCCCATATATTTTTCTTTCAAACACCATAAAAGCATCCAGGCATTCAGCACACACATGAAAAGGCTAAATTCTTGCCATTTTAACTAATATGGCAAACATTCATGAATATCAGGAGTATGACCAGCAGAGCCCTCTGACAGCTGTTACAGAGTTGCTATTACAGCTGCACTCAGAGCCAGTGCACAACAGCAAGCAGACATCGCAATTTAACATGGAAATATCTAGAAACTAAAATAGAAAATACCTTCTCTTTATTTAGAAGATAAGTTTTCTCTTTACCAGTTTTCTTCTCTGCATAGGCATATTTTAAACTGACCAGTGGGACTTCTTCCTGTCTCTGTCCGTTGTATGGTGAGATGAATCAGATTGGGCTCTCCACAGAAGCTGTCTTGTGAAGAGAAATACTGTATACTTTTTGCATGTTTGAAGAATTCTTTAACATATCACATTAAAATATTACACAGTCCAATATTCAATAATCTAGTATTCGATGACCCAACTGCTTAGCTGACTACAGGTTTTAAATGCCTACCTATTTGGGGCTGGCACGGTGGCTCAGCAGATAAAGGGGCCTACGGCCAAACCCAACAATCTGAGTTCAATCCCCAGGATCCACATAACGGAAGGAGCGAATCAACTCGTTCAAGTTGTCCTCTGACCTCAACATATAGCACAATGGCATGCACACACATGCACACATGCACGCGCACACACATGCAGATAAATAAATGTCATAAAAAATTTACTGTACATTCGTAGACACTGAAGAGGCCATAAAACTGTAGGAAGTTGTAAACTTGTTATTTGAAGCTAAGTGTGAAATTATCTAAGTGACAGTGAATATTTAGCATTGAGTTCATCTTCTAAATGCAACATAAAAGTTAAAGAGTAATACTTTAATTAACAGCCACACTCCGGGGACTGGAGAGAGGGCTTGATAGCCAGGAGCACTGGCTGCTCTTGTAGGGGACTTGGGTTCAGTTCCCATCACTCACATGGCAGCTACCAACCATCTGTAATTCCAGTTCCAGAGGATCTGACACCCTCTCTGGCCTCTGTGGGCTTCTGCAAACACATGGTGCACACAGACTCCTGCAGGCACACACACTTATATATAAATAAACCTTTAAAAAGAAAATATTCTTCCCTCATCTCCTGCTTCGGCTCCCAACTCTTGACTTTTTTACTGCCAACCCCTGGTTTCTGCCTGTTTGCGTGTAAGTCCTTCAAATTGAATTGGACCAAATCCACACTGAACATCCCGCTCTCAGCCGCCCTCCCTGACTGCATCCTGCCCTGGCATCGAACTGGAGGCTTCCTGGGATGCTGGCCCCGGCTCCTGTCTCCGTATATGTGACCTGCGTGACCACAGCATCAGGTGGTGCTCATTACACCACAAGTCATCCCAGCTCCCACTGGTACTCACCTCTGGTCAAGTTCTAGCTCCTGTACAGGGGTGGACTGTTTCACTACTCCTTTGGGTATTCTCTGCCTTTAGCTGTGCCCTCCAAACCATTTTTTCAAAAAGGCCAGTACTGAACCTGATGGGCTCGAGCGAGCCAGGCCTGTGCGTGACTTCTGCCTCACACCGATTCTTTGCTCCCTAGGGTGTCCTTGCCCCTGTAACTGCTCCATCAGCTCCTCTGGGTCAGCTAAGCCTCCTGTGGTGATTCCTTCCAGGAAAGCTTCTCCTCAGCACACCGAGCCTGGATTAGGTGTTCTTCCTGGGTCCCCTCTGGGCAGGAGAGCTGTTTTAACTGTTCACTGTTGTATTTCCAGCATCTAGCAGAGCTCTTGGCACATAATAAGCAGTCAATAAATATTCAAGTTACTAACTAAATTACTTGAAACGAAGGAAATATTTTAAAATCTCCAGGCAAAGTCATTAACCCTCCTGATCAAACTAAAATGAGGAATTTAGAATTTGAGAACTGTTCATTGCAAAGACTATAATAAAATAAAAATAGCAGCAAAGTGTTAAAATCATTGGACAAAATTTACAGAAATATATATAATCCAGTTTAATTCCATTTGATGTGAAACCTATCCGTTAAAACCTACAGCCCCTCTAGAAACAGTCTCAGATCAATTCAACAGCTGTTGGGTATCTGACACGAGTGTGGGAAAGCAAGACTGGACTTCTCGCATGTGTGGGAAAAAGAAGCAAAAGGCAAAGATGATGGTTTTTCATGAACGAACAAGATAATGTCACTTTGTTATTTTGTTTAAAAAGAGTACTTTTTTAAATGATAAAGTATTTGCAAATCTGGTCATTTTAAGGAGAACTGAAGAAACTCTTGAAGTTTCATCTTAAAACTCCTTTTAACAAAGTAATACTCTGCATAACAGTAAGATGTAGCTGGTGAGGTTGGACTAGCATGAACTGGACTCCCCATCTCTCTCACACCCACTGCTCCCTCGGGGTCTCTATGTCCGGCTAGCTTCCCCGTTCCCTGGTGGAAGCTGCTTTCATTTCTGGTTCCCGTGATCTAACGTCCAGCTCTTGGGCTTACAGCCTTGCAGGGGGGTGTGGGAATCCACAGCCTTGAGCAAAGTCTGTCCCCATTGATTCACATGGGATGTTTTATAACACTAATTTTTTACCCACAAATCTATATTTTTCTTCCTTCAGTTTTATGCCTGATAAACAGTTTGGAAAGAGTGACTTTCTAGTAAAGTGTTTCAACCTAATTTCCTCTTCCCAGCTACACAAAAGGCATTCCTGGTCAGATGTGTTCAGGCCCTTTGTGTCTGCACACATGACACAGGACTCAAGTTGGTAAGTCTCCTGCCCTTACCCGGAGGCCTGTTAGGAGCCAGTTTATAAAAAACACTGAAAATAAGTGTTCCTTTTCTCAAAGGGTAGTTTTGAAAGGAATGAACTTCCCAACCACATTTAGCAGGGCAGCAGTTAGGGTCCCAGGAACGCCTTCAGTGGTCAGTCTGTGCGTGGGTGCAGAACCACACTGCTCCTTGGTAGTCTACAAGAAAACACAGTTTGGAAACCTGATTGTTCCCTGAGTAGCTTTCACTCCACTAGAAAAGTATTTCCCTTAGGCACACAGCCTGAAGGATCGGAGACCTTTTGTGACCTTTTTCTAAGGTTTCTTTGTGATAACTTGGTGATATACCCGCCATGCTATGGAGAACACAGTATCTTGGCTGTGTGCACTTGGCTTGGACACCGAATTTGTATCCATCTAGAAAATTCTTCATCCACCACTAAATTTCAAAGACTAGATTCCCTTTGGCACAAATGAATTATTTTGTTAACAGACAACCTACTACAATCAGTTGCTCCTAGTTTCTTTGTGATAACTTGGTGATATACCCGCCATGCTATGGAGAACACAGTATCTTGGCTGTGTGCCCTTGGCTTGGACACCGAATTTGTATCCATCTAGAAAATTCTTCATCCACCACTAAATTTCAAAGACTAGATTCCCTTTGGCACAAATGAATTATTTTGTTAACAGACAACCTACTACAATCAGTTGTTGCTCCTGAGCCCAGGAATTTAAAGTGCACTGCCCAATATAATTTCCAACCAAATAGTGTCCTACCTAAATAAAAGAAAAAAATAGTTTGATTTTAGTGCACAAAGATGAACATACACTTGACACCGCAGACTGCCAAAGTTTTCATGAAACACTCAAAAGTCTACACAAAAAGTGAGGATCAGGTCTTTTTTTTCAATGTGATTTACTGAATATAATTTTTAGACCACTGCACTGTACACTTTATTTTTATTTAGGTGTATGAGGGCTATGTCTGCATGTGTGTAAGTGCATCTGTGTTATTGCAATGCCTACAGAGGACAGAAGAGTATGTTGGATCCCCTGGAACTGGAGTTACAAACGGTGTTAGCCATCAAGTGATTCAAACCCAGGTCTTCTGCAAGAACAGACAGTGCTCTTAACCACTGAGCCCTCTCTCCAGCACACTTTATTTATTTTTTAACCGTGTGTATGTGTCAGGGGGTCTGTGACTGAATGTGTAGGTGCCCGCAGTGGTGCTGGGTGGGAGTATAGGCACTAGGGTGAGCAGCAGTCCAGGCCCGCTGGGAGCGGAGGGATTTCTCTGGATGTGAGACTCACACTGCTAAGATGGAAAGTTCCACTTGGTCAGCCTCACAGACACAGATGTGACAAAGGATTGCCAATGACCAAACAGAAAAGTCATCAGATGCAGAATCAGTCTTCCATCCAGGGCTGACCCACCTGCCTCCTCTTAGAGGATCCACATTGATCTGAACTGTCTTCATTGGTAAGAACTGTACCAAGGGGGCTGGAGAGATGGCTCGGTGGGTTAAGAGCACTGTCTGCTCTTGCAGAGAACCCGAGTTCAATTCCCAGCACCCACATGGCAGCTAACAACCATCCATAACTCCAGTTCCAGGGAATCTGACTTTCGTGGGCATTGCATGACACAGTTACACTTAAACACATGCAGGCTATAACTTCATACACATAAAATAAAATAAACATAATAAATAAAACATTTCTAAAAGAACTGTACCAAGAGTGAAATAGCCATATAGAAATTAAGGTCGTCATCCCAAATCAGATATGCTAATTACTGGAAAAACGCCTGGTAAAAATAGGATAAAAACACAGAGAAGGATGGTGATTTCTGCTTCGAAGGAAAAAAATTCCTTTTAAAAATATGCATTTTATGCATTTGTATGTGTTGTTTAAATGTGTATTTGTTACACTGGCAAAATTTTATGTGTAAGAAAAATCATCTGGTCCAGAATGACTGTGTAGAAGTTTTGGAATTTTTATTTACTGGTACAAGTGTAACCAAAATTGAACATTATTCCATGTTTCAGCAAATGTATCTAGGTTTTAAGACAGTAAAGACGAGACCCAGTGATGTGTTTAATGAAGTCCTGTGCCACATTATCGTCACTGTGATAAACGACAGAAACAACTTGAGAAGAAAGATTTACTGTGGGTTGATTCAGTCCATGGAGGGAAGTCAGGACGGAGCAGAACAGCTCACATCACGGCATCCAGGAAGCAGCGAGAGCAAGCCTGTGTTAGCATGTGCTCTTTTACAACCCGTGGGGTGGTACGTCCTCTGTGGAAAGGGCCTCGGCAATACACCCAGAGCTGTGCTACATATGGCTCCCATCCTTCTCAGCCTAATGAGGTCGACAGTCAAGATCTGTCATCACATATCCACCGCCTGTCAGTCTTAACACAATTCTATAACTTTCATCTCTCCTTGGACTAATTTTCAAGGTCTCAACCTACAGTAACCTGGACTTCTCAAATGAAGAATGTGCTTCAAATTAACAAAGAATACATTTTAACTTTCCTGCTCATATCCCTTCACTCCCACCCATTACTTGTACCATTTGCCTGTGAGTCTCTACCCTCTACCTAAAACCACAACAACAAACAAACAAGGAAAGCAGGTCTGACATGGCATATTTTTAAACCGGGACTAGTCTCTATGCTCACAGGCCAATGACACCACGTGAAGCAGTTCTGGGTTTCTGTTTGTCTGTCCTCTGTCTCACCCCTCACCGTACCCCAGCAGGGTCTGAGTACAGTAGGTGGAAGAGGGGTGACAGAAAGGAGATACATCCTGTGTCTGGGAAGGAAATGTCTTAAGACACAATAAAACCAAACAATTTCTGGTCAGCCTGGAATTTACCCCTGCCTCAAGGCACCCAAGGGTCCACATTCAGTTCAGGATGTGGTAAAGCGCTGTGCAGAGTAGTTGGACCAGAGGAGATACCTAAGAAACTGGCTGCCAAGGTGCCGTGTGAGGTGGCAGAGGCAGAGGATGGGGCGGGGGTGGGGCTACTCCTGCTTCCAGTGTCACAGAAAGTCCCGGGCTCCTCTTGACTCAGTTCTGGACCGGACAGCAATGTCTCTTGGGATAAAAAGTACAGGAAAACACAACCACACAGACGTGTATCCTTTACTGCAATTCCTGTTCTACACACACTATTGCCTGAATATCTAAGAGCAATGTTTAAAACCAACCTGACCAAATTTATCTACTGCTGGCAAATGAAAACCCCAATGCCAGGAATGGACACCTTCTTTTGGAGTTGTTGACCAGAGAGATTCCACAGACCCTTAAACTCTAGTGCCACTGCACTTGGCTGTCCACCAGAACTGGACGCTAAGACCCTATTCTGAAGATACTACCTTCTGAGTCACAGAACAAACAGGGAGCAGTCAGGCTGGTACTGACCTCGAAGCCTCATCTCTGCTGGCTACTTTCATAGTACTAGAGGTACCATGCACTTACGGGAAGAGAAAAGTAGTCATCAACCTTGCCCAGCTGTGACCCCTGTGAGCTACAAAAACAACTGGCCAGGCGAGATATGCCCACTGGTGCGACAGTGACAACAATATTATGGGAATGACCAACCACTTTCATTCCAATTGGATTTAAGACCCTTCACAAAATGGAGTCCATACCTGACACTATCAGGGCCAAGAACCCATGACTTGTCTAGGGACAAGGCCATAGGGAGAACCCCTTACTGTCATTCTGCTAAACAGATACAGTATTAGACTGACTCCTAACAGCTTACTGTGACACCCACAGATTGGTGCCTCTCTCCACTCTCACCAGAGAAGCTTCTTCTTGTGGTAGATGATGATGAACAGAGACGCACAACTGATCAATGTGAGGAGAGTAAGAGACTGCAGAGGGGCCCCTAAATGGGACACCCACACTGCACCTCCTCCTCCCAAGGGCCGGCGGGGATCATCGTGGAAGAAGTTGTGCAGAGACTGTAAGAGCCAGAGGTGACAGATGAATACAAGGAAACTGCTCTCTGGACACCACAGGGTAGCTGAACACAGGAACTTACAGCTTTTATGACAGCATGTGCAAGACCTGTGCAAGCCCAAGCCAGACGTGGGCCCAGCATGGAAGAGTGAGGTGGGCCAGAAGCCGCAGCCTAGCTGGGCATCTCTTGGCAACTGATAGATTCTGGGAGAAGGAGATCAGTTTTCTTCACTGGCGTGATGCCTGACAGGTTGACCAGACTCCAAAGGAGAGACCCACACCCAAGAACACTTGAGAGTCACAGATTAGATCTGATAGAGCTAAAAAAAAAATACAAATAATAATAGAGGATGGGAAACGTGTGGGTTGTGGGGTGCAGGGGAGAGGGGAAGGGGTTTGCACACGATTTAAACGACTTGTATGAAATTCTCAAATCAATAGAAATACTTTTTTAAGTTACTGACTGCTAATAAAAAATATACCAAGAAAGGTCAAATTGATTTTTAAATCTGTAAGCAAACAACATATCTTTAAAGGCATTCGAATGACTTGCACAACAACAAAGGACAGAGGATGTGGAAATGGAACCCATGTAGAACAAAGCTTCGGGAAACAAAGGTAAGCCTCACAGTAACCAAGCTTCCAAAAGTATTAGAGCACTGCCTTGGAGTTTGCAATATAAAGCAAACAAATTCAAAACCTTTACTTTCTGAGACTGAAAACTCCTGTGCCCTTTCAACAAGGGTCTCTGACTGGTGGCCTGTGATAAAAATTGTCTGTGAAAATCTACAGAAGCTGGGCATGGTCGCCCAAGCCCTGACATGCAGCAGCCTCTCCCTCCCTTCCTCTCCCAACAGCTGCCACTGGCTGACAGAGATCATGTTCCCAAACTGCTTCACTTCTTCTAGTGGTAAGTTCTGTGTCTGCTGGGCCAGACCACCATGCCCAGTTGTTTGACAGAAGACCACTGGAGATAGTTTCTAAGTATTTTATTCATTATTTTTATTTGATATGTGTATGCATGTATTGCCTGTGTGTATGCAAGTGCACCCATGTCATGCAATGCCTGCAGAGGTCAGAAGAGGGTGTTGGATTCCCCCTGAGACTGGAGTTATAGATGTAACGTTGTTAGCCTCCATGTGGGTTCTGGAAAGTGAACCCAAGTCCTCTGTAAGAGCAGCCAGTGCCCCTAACTGCTGAGCCGTCCCTCCAGCCCTGCCACTGTAGATACCAAGCATGACCACCATTTCCACCTTTCTGGTCTCCACCGTGTGGGCAAGGCTCGGCCAACCAGTTGGAAGCTTTAGGAGCAAACATTGACCACTCCCCAGGGTCGGACATCTTCTCCACACAACAGAGGAAACCGTGCCTGAATGTCCAGTCTGCTGCTCTGCAGAATCCACAGTGGGGACTGCAGCACCAACTCCTACCTGACGGGCCAGTCTGCCAGGCCACCTTACAAATCCTGGCCTAGCCAGCCCCACTGCAGGAGCCAGGACCTGAAAGCCAGCTCTCCTCTCCCCTCTCCCACCCTCCCCCTCTTCACTCTCTTCTGTGTGTGTGTGTATGTGTATGTGTGTGTATACGACTGATTCTATTTGTTCTGTCTCTGATTAAGCCCAATAAAACATGTCTTCACCCTACAAAATCCTTATAAATCTCTCTCTCTCTCTCTCTCTCTCTCTCTCTCTCTTTCTGTATGGGACTAGAGCTAGCAGAAAACACTACTAAAAAGTTCAAGCTAAAAGAAACCTTGTAAAGAAAGAAATTTCTTTATAATCAGTTTGGACGCCAAGGGACTCTCATCTTGTCCTGCCCTTTAACCTGTGACACAGGAACTCCAGAGACAGAGGCAGGTGTGGCGCCACACCAGAGGAATCAAAAGAGGCTCCTAAACAAATGCCACTTATTAAAGGGGTGCAGAATTATTATTGTATTTTAACTCTAAGAGGAGACCTCGTAAAAGAGTCTCAACGCCACAGAGCAGTTTTCAGTCTCCAGTGGCTCCCGCCACGCAATCCTACAGCAAGCCCTGTGTTGGCTGCCCCATGACCACATTGCTGCCCTTAGAAACACCTCTCCTTCTGATCCCAGGGTGGGCACTTCCAGGGTTTGCACTGAATCCTTATCCTTGAGAACCTGTGAAATGGTGCTGGTAAGTAGTAAGGGAGCCTGCAGCCCAGATGGTGAGCTGAGTTCCATCCCCGACACCCACATGATGGAAGGAGAGAACCAGCTCTTGTTAGCTGTCCTCTGACCTCCACATTTGCAGAGGCTGGCATGTTCCCAAATACAGACACACACACACAGACACACACAGAGACACACAGACACACACACACACAGGTAAAATAAAGAAACCATTGTATTTAACCTTTGAAATGCCAGCCCCTTCCAGTAACTTAAAACAGCACTCTTTCCTTCCTAGCCTGGTCTCCTGAGCTGTGTCATGCTTTCCTGGCTGCTTGCCAGACCCAAGCCTGCCCTGTGGCTGAGACTCAAGTTCAGTGCTGCTGACACTCGGTGCACTGCCAGGGCCCCTCCCAAGTTCAGCCTCTCACACCTGGTCAGCTGAAACTTTCACTCCCTTCATCCTGTTCCTTGCCAGTATGCGACCAGCCTGTCACACTCACTCTCTACAGTTCCTCTTGGGGCAGGACAAACCCCCTCCTCGGGCTCAGGCCCCTGGCTCTGGTGGCATCTGCATGTCGCGTCCCAGCTAACTGCACAGCAGCCGCTCTTGCTCTGGTCAGTCCACCACACCCACCTTCCCTTCAATGCGAACTCCAACACTGCAGAGTCAACGACTGCAGCAGCAACAGGGGTTCAGACCCATTTCAGGGGTTCAGGCATTTGTCCCTGAAGCAGCTCGGTCTGACTTACAGACCCTCCTCTTATTTTGCACTTTTTCTTTCTTTCTCTGTCTCCCCAAAACTTCACATTCTAATGCAGATTCAGTGAAGTTCGCAGTCCCAGGTCTGAACATTGAGACTGGTTAGACACTTAAGAGTTCTGAATTCTAACCTTGTACAGCTGAATCTCTGACTGCAAAAGACCTGGTTTTGAAAGTTCATGGAGCTTTCTGCTCTGCACCTGGGTGTCTGCTCTGCACCTGACAAACCCTGAGGGCCAGCAGGAAACCAAACCCCTGGGTGACTGTCCGGGCCTAGACCGTGAGAGGAGAGGCCAGGCCACATCCACCAGGGTGTGAAGTGCTAGGGTGAAAAGCTATGTCCGGTAGGAGGTGCAGAAAGACCCCCGGGGAGGACCTAGCTCTCAGCCACCCGAGTGGGTCTTCCAGCAGAGTCCTGAGCACAGAGCATCCCTGGGCCTCGGCTCTGGCCCTGAGCTGCCTGGAGCCGCCACACAAAGGTTTCCGCTAACACAAAGGCTGCATGGAGGAGAGGACTTTCTATGTTCAAAGAGCACCAAGAATGTGGTGTGTGACCCCAGGAGAGGTCGAGTACCAGGAAGCAGGCCTCAGGGCAGCGGTGTGGACGCCAGGCCCACCCTGACTGCGATGACAGTACTCCAAGGCTCTGTCCTGTGGAAACAGGCTGCCAAGGAGCTCAGGCACACACTAGCAGACCAGCTGCAAGGGGCAGGCTGAAAGCAACTCAGGTAGTAAAACTGGATGAGGCTGGAATCAACAAGATTTCCTGCCAGGTGTAAGGCTAAGAAAAACCTTCAGGTTGACCTTGAAGCCTTGGATCTGGGAGGACAGAGATGTCACCTTCAGAAGAAAGGAAAGAGGAGCTGAGGACAGAAGCCTAGCATTGGTTTGAGACACCTGGTTTTAAAAGTTGCAAAAGTTTGCTGTATGATCCCCAGATGAACTAGGAAGTCATTGGCTCACATAAAAGCTCTGAGATTGTCTAAGGAGGGAAAAGAACTCAGAGGCCTGGGTCTGCTGCCTTTGCACAATCAGAGGTTGAGATGAGGAAGGAAAAGGACAGCAACACCCAGGCAGCAGGAGCCAGGCCTAGGCAGGAAGCGAGGGAGAAGCAGCAACCGGCTGTCAAACGCCACCCACCGAAAGGCACTTCCTAGTCCCAGTCACTGGAGTTAGCAATGGTTACAATCCTGTGATGGACCAAGAGATGCCTCGATTAGGACAGCACACTGTGCGGTGCTTCCAGACAGGACATGACTCAGAGGGGGAGACCTGCCCTGCATGTGATGGCACCATCCAACAGCGGGGGCCTGGATGGAGAGAGGGAGGAAGAGGAGGAAGCCAGTGTGTGGCCGTCCGCTCCAGCTTCCTCAGCCTGTCACATGCACAGCAGCGACCTCCTGGGCAGCTCTCAGTTGTATCAGTTCCCCCTCGATCTGAGTCTTCCCGGTTCTTGGACCCAACAGCTCTTGGGTTCTCCGGCTTGAAGACCCTCCAGCCTCTAATCCTGTAAGCCAACCCAATGAATTCCCTTTTATAACAGTAAGTACTCCGCTGGCTCAGTTCCTGTGGAGAGCCCTGATGGTGACAAGCGTCATACATCAGGAAGACCCTCCAGGGTGCTACCCTGAAGCCTGAGCGGATGTGGAGCTGCTCTCTGTGAAGCCAACTGTTCAGATGCTCATCTAGAGCAAACATGATCATTTCCACCCAGTGAACACAGCCGTGAGCTTATGTCCAGCATCACACCTCTGGCCTAGAAAACACACACATTACTAAGCAAACACTGCTATTCAAATAATAGATTTTCAATAAACTAACAAAAAGAGAAGCATTTGGAATATACAGTTTTTTTGAAAGGGGATAATTATTTCTTCTTGACAGAAATCACTAATGTTTCATATTAACATCTTATCTAAAACACTCCAGTTAAAACTCTTAAGGTTTTAGAAAAGAAACTTTGATCATTAGAGATCGAGAGAAACTAAAAGGCTCACTACAGCCTCCTTCTGGCCTGACTCCTAGTACTTCTGAGGCCTCCACAGGGGATGGGACAGTGACCCTAGAGAGTCCCTGGCCTGAGGCATGAGGATGCACTCTGACTCCTCTGGATTCTTCTAGACAGGAGGTCTTATGACACAGGTGCATTTAGTCTAGAGAAAGCAACATCTCTAACAGTGTTTCAAATCATTCCTAAGAGCAGCCATTTAGAGACAGAGATGGTGTGCAGCTGAGCACTCCAGATTCCATCTGTTAATGGTATTCCCTCCCCCCCACCTCCTCTCCCTCCTCCCCCTCCCCCCTTCCTCCCTCTTCTTCTCCACCCCCTCTTCCTCCTCCTCCCTCTCCTCCTCCTCCTCTTTCCCTCTCACGGAAGACTGAATGAACCTAGGGCCTCAAACATGCCACACCAGGACTCTAACGTTGAGCTACATCACCATCCCTCTTTTCGTCTCTTCTTTTAAACAAAAATCTCACGAAGTGGCCCAGGCTAGCCTTGAACTCATTCTATTGCCCAGTCTCCAAACTTGTAATTCTCCCGCCTTAGCCTTTTAAATGGATGCGATCATAGGTGGTTTATAGCTTGGCCCTTTTGTTTCTCCAAAGTTTTCCCTCCAGCACGCTGTTCAACGATCACCATGTCACATGTTTAGTCATAAAGCAAATGGGAACTGAATAAAGACGACTCTGCACGAGCCTGGACATCCACACGCCTCCTGGGAATGTCACAGAAACCACTGCAGGAGTACAGCCCGTCATCTGAGGGAGTACCAGGACACAGACACCAAGCTTTGTGCATTCATGCAGCTGCTGACAGACCGGGACAGCCCTTCACCCAAGAAAGACTGGGCTCACAGACTGTACGGATCTTAGTGCTCATTTACAGACAACGGCTGCTTGTGCTTGAAGGTGTGAAAACGTTGATGGCTGACACCTGACTTCCTGATGCCTCTAGGGGTCTGTGACAAGCAGTTGTAACTGTGAGAACAAAACCCAGAACCAAGAAGTGAGTGAATTCAGTCTCAGAAGCCTTCGCACCTACCACCAGGTCCAACCCATAAGGCTGACGACACTTACTGACTGGTACCACCTCCCAGGCTCACAGCTGAAAATGATCTCGTGTGAGGCAAGTGTGGTGGCATACACCTTTAATCCCAGTACTCGGGAGGCAGAGGCAGGCAGATCTCTGTGAGTTCAAAGCCAGCCTGGTCTACATATTCTAAAACTCTGCTCAACTGAACTATACACAAAAATGAAGTTTCATCAGCATGACAAAGGACAGTGCTGTCCATTACAAGAATCGTACACTGTCCTAACCTGGGGAGTGACGGTGGACTCACCGTCTCAATCCAGCAGGAATTGTGGGACAGTGTGGTGCACCACTCTGGCCTGTGGTTTGAAACTTCTCCAGGCCATGCTACCTAGCATCTCTCACAGGAGCAGTTCAATGGAGCTGACATCACTCCCTCACTGCAACATGCTGGGGCTCCAGGAACTGGGAGGGCAGCAGTCCAGCCAGGGCCAGCATGGAGTACACAGACCCTGGGGGCCTCTTCCACATTCTGCCAAGAAAGGGCAAAATGATTCTAATACACTCCAATTTGGAAGTTATGTAATTTTGAAACAATACTTAAAATTTTTTCACCCAGTGATACGGAGATATGGAGAGGGCCCTTTGGTTAACTGGGAGCATGCATCTGTGTCTGGATATGGAGAGGGCCCTTTGGTTAACTGACTTTTTTGGTTGACTTTTTTCAAATGTGATGCTTCACCTGCATACACTGACCCACCGATGCACTGATCCAAAATGCTAGAAATTTCAATGGAGTTTACAGCGTTTTCATGTCGTGAAACAGAACTTACAGTCTGAATATTCAGAGTGCCGGATGAGACAACTGCGCTACTGAGGGGGCACACACCTACGTCTAGACATGGAGCGAGCCCTTCAGTTAACCCGACAGCACTGCATCCATGGATTTCAAAGACCAAGATTTGTCGGCATTGTCAGAATCTCTAAGATCACATTTCATGTATTTTTTTTTAAATAGAGAGATAAATGACTACACTATTTCAGGACTTCTGATGTGCCAGTGGGTAGCTGATGTGGGAGGATGTGATGACTAACAATTGAAGAAAAACTTTTCAAGAGTTCCTAAGCTGGAAAAGTTTAGTTTAATTTAGTTTGGTAACTGTGCTCAAAAGCATTGGACCAGATCAGACTAAATGAACTCTGGGTGACAAATGGTCCAGTGCGAAACTACAGTCTTCATGAGTTTCAGATGCCAGATGCTGAAACAAAAACAGAGCTCAGAAAGGTGAATTTCAGACAAACTCTCCCCCAGTGTGAGGCAGCCAAGGACCACAGAATACAGTTCCCCACCTGGGGGTTTTAAGTACCATCCATGAGTTCAAGTAGCCACAAAAAAAAAAAGACAGTGGAATGACAAACTTTTTTGTTTCCTTAATTAGATACAAATTCATTTATAAACCATCCAATAAAATATGAAGGGTTATTGAAAGCTACTTTCAATTAGCCTAGTTTGAGTTATGAGTTTTTTGTATTTTTTAATTAAAGCACACTAGAGAATTTGAATCAGCTGAAGAGTAGCAATTGCTTTCAATTAAAAACAAGAATAAGCTAGTCCCTTATTAAGTCATTCTTACTGCACTGGCTTCATTTGGTTCCCACGAAACACCACTGTCAACATAAATCAGGAAACATTCATCCTGTAAAGCGACCCTTCAAAAACTCCTTGAAAGCTTTGGACTGCTGTACAGGAGCAAAGAACCCAGGTTTGCCTATTTCAACATTACATGGGTGTTTTTAAAGTCTATAGCGATGCAGTTAGTAAGTCCATGCAATTTACAGTATAGATTACATATCTTTAGAAATCTGAAATGCTCCAAAATCCTCAACTTTTTTCCCCACCTGCTTAAGGCCACACCTGACCTCATGTTACGGGCTGCAGTTAAAACACGGGTGCCCTAAAATGTATGAATGCAGACCGTGGCTAAGTTGTACATGAAACGTTAGTGAGTTTTGTGTTGAGGCTTAGGTCTCATCCCCAAGCACTGCACCATGCATAGAAAAGTCTGATTCCTACAGCTTAGCCATATACGCAGAGGACACGCAGGGTGTGCACAGGTGTGATGCCTGGGAACTCTCAGAGGCATGCTCACCTGGCATCACTGCTGTTCGCACAGAGGAGGGGACCGGTGCTGGGCCCTCTAGAGGCAGGAGGGCTGCCTAGGAAAGACGAAGGCACAGGGCCTTCCCACTCACACAGAGGCTCTATGGAGAAGAGGAAAGGCACAAGACAGAATAGCTCCTCCAGCACCCTTGGGCTGGGGGTCACCTGCTCTAGGTGCAGCGCTCTGTCTGAGCCCCTGCAGATCACCTCAGTGTAATGAATCTCATTTCAACAACATGCTAAATGTCAGGGATCAAAAGTCACTGGCGTTACTGTTTTCCTGTGCAGTCTGTCTGAGGCCAGCTCGCTGCTCTCAGTAGGCTGAAGGAGGCCTGATTTCAGCTCAACTTCCTGGCATCTCATATTGCTCCTCATGACAACTCTGAGGTGATGGATGAATCTCATTCACTTTCATATGTTATTAAGATTATCAACTTGATCTATGATCCAATCTATAATCTTTCAAAAGTAGGACCAATGGAAAGGTATAAATGGCACATGTGCTGATCAATGAAAAGTTGTAAATGGCGCATGTGCTGATTGTATTTTAATCACAATTGGCATATGCATAATTTTCAGGACAAAACTGCTTTCTTTAGAAAAATAACTATAGTTTTTATATCCAAATAAAGAAGTCACCCTTAACATCTCCAGGGAATAAATAAGACAGGACATAAAAATTCCTGTCCCTTCCGCATTTTCTTGTAGGAGAATCTGAAAGAAAATAAATTTTAACCAGTGATTCAGTTCTTCATAAATCATAAGTCTTCATGCCAGATTTATGAGCTGCAGAATGCTATTATGTGTATGTGTAAATTAAATATCTTTTTTCCTCTCATTGCAATGCTGAGGACAGAACTTGCAGCTTCACACACACTAGGGAAGTGTTCCCCACTAGGCTCTGCTGTCAGCCCCACTTTTATTACATGATTAACATCTCCATTATAGAACCAAGAATAAACAATAATAACATGCAAACACATTATAAGTGTAAAAACCAGAGTAATGACAGGTCATGGTGGTAAATGTCTGTAATGCCAGCACTTGGGAAGCAGAGGCAGGAAGGAGATCACAAGTTCAAGGCCAGTTTGGCTTACATCAACCTGTCATGGGGGTGAAGAGGTTGGGATGAGGGGTATGTGCCTGTAACCTATGCAGTGCCTTACAAATGTCTATGAGGCCTTAGATTTTATATAAAACTTAAGCTCAGCAGAAATACCCTGGGACATTTAGAAATAATATGTAAACCAGGACATCCAAAAGATAATACCTCATCTCAAGGCACTGGGGCACAGCTGAAAATCTTCTAAAAGCTGGACTAGACTTGGAAGCGGTACAATCCCTCAGAAGTTGCCTCAAATCTTGGGAAATGACATTCAGTTTGAATGTAAGGCTCATCAGAAATGGCAGGTGTGAGACTGTGATAGCACATGTCACAGCTGCCAGAGGCCCTGAGCTCTGGTGGCTAGGACCTTGGCTCTCGACCTGGAAGTGCCTTCACTCTGTATACCTGTTACACTCTCGGGACTCAAGAGAATCAGTGCCAGGAGTACGAGGCTCCTAAGAAATAAGAAGACCACAGGCCACCTGCTCCATTCAGCTCCGTTCACTGTCGGTCAGACAGGGCCTCTCCACACGGGGGACACTGCCCAGTGCTAGCACAGGACAGGACTCAGGAGCCGGGATCATCTGTGCAGGACCATCAGTGACAGGGAGAACAGAGAGAAGCTTGTAGCCAGATCCCTCCCAGAACATCCTGCAGCGTCAACAGAGCAGAAGATCAAATGCACAGGTTGGGGCACTGGTAAAGACTACGAAATCTTTATCTGCATGTTAACTTTCTTCACAGTTACAGAAATTCCATGCTATAAACAAGCAGAAACACTCCCCATGAACAGAAAGCAAGAGAAAAGGGAATCATCGACGGAAATGACACCAAACAGAGAGGCCTTTAAGACCCAGCTTCCAGATTTGCAAGGGAACCAGACACGGTCATTGGAGGAGTTATTACAGAACAGGAATGATTTAGATTAATTTTATTGTCCACAATCCCTATTTTCCTGAACTGATACACACAGCCAAATTCTTAGAAATGGAATCCACATGTGAAGAGACCCTAAGGACTCCCCATTTCAGAGCATCCTCTGGATAAAGCTGCTTTGGCGTTGTTTTTCCTACAGGGATAATCTGGATTGCTCCCAAAGCTAGCACCCAGAGGAACCAGCATGGCCCCACCTTCAGTGTGAAAGGCCCAGGCTTCTGGGAGTTGGGTGACCCCAGCAACATACCCCCACTGCCAAGGCTCAGCTCAGTTTTGTGAATTTGGACTTCTTGGCTCTCTTCTGGAGATCCACGCACACGCCGCGTATGAGCGCTGTGGGTTGTTACAGTGTGGGTCGGGGAGGGTCCTATGCCGAACCTCGAGGCCCGGGCTCACTCCCTTTGCTTCTGAACCACGAAACGGCCGTTCGCCCTTCCATAAAACAAGAAGCCTGCACTCCAAGGCCTCAGAATTGCAGAAAAATGTGTGAGCGAGGAGGGTTCGCCTCTTGTTCCAGAGATCTCCTCTAGCGTGCACCTGTGAAGGTGAAATGGAAGGTAACATGCATGACACGGAAATGAAAGGGAAAAAGCAAAGAGAACACAGGAAGTAAAGCAGATAGAATGGGAAAGACAAATAGGTACAGAGCTGCACGACACGTCTGACAGTCAAGGGTAAAATACAAACTGGTCCCTTACAAAAAACTCAGCGTCCAGAAAATGCTAGCAGACCGTGTGTTCTGGAAAAACAGAACAGCAGTCTCAGAGTTAGAAAGAGCACACCCCAGCTGTCGGTCTTTACAATGAACTTCTGTAGGTGCAGACTCATTATAACACCCCCAAACAGACTCACACTTCCCACTGACAGGCTCAGTGAGACCCCGGAGGGGCCACAGGTCTCAGGCCTGCCTTAACTCACGCTGTCACAGCTCAGGGAACAGGGCTGAATGGGAACTCTTCTGGATGCCAGAGATACACAGACCCATGGAGAGTTGAGCTGGTACTGGGGAGATATTCCTGTACTAATATCAAGACACGTATGTGTACAACTCAGTGAACGGAGTCCGCTTCCCACTGTCGTTGGCTTAGGGCTTCTCTTAGAGGACAATATTTTCCTCACAAAGATGTTTAGACTTACACTACCAGACAGTCAGGCACACAGTCACAGAGTAAGACAAATTTAGGGGTGCCTGCTAGCCCAGAGCTAGATTTACAGAAAGGTCAGTACTCCCAATGGGTGTTGCTGACCATTTTTTAAGACTGAATAACAAACGTCACCAGTTTGGTCCTGGCACAGACATGACTTCAGAGATTGGATCTGTGCTGGTGGTGCCAAGCTCAGAGGCTGTGTGTGCGCTGTGAGGAAAGGAGGCGTCAGTCACACTGAATGAACCCGTTAAATCAACAGCCAGTCAAGAAACAAGGAAAAATCCTCTGTCCACGTTTGAAGCAATCGATGTCAGAATCCTCAGTCACAGCAATTATAACATTTGGAATTACGCCAAACATTGTCTTAAGAACTTTGTAAAATCTAGTCAGAGTTTGAAAATAGTTTTTAGAAAGTCTCATTTACATCCAAAACCACGAACAGTTGGGTCTGTACAAATCATAGTTTGAGGAACATATTGAATAGGGCATTGTCTGTGTTTTATGAGATACTTTACAACCCACTGAGGTGTTCCTGACCAGGTTATTTCATAGTGCAGTGTGAACACCAGCTCCCGAAGTCTTTCCTAAACGTGCTCTCCAGAAACACCTGCTGTCAAGGTCCGTGTGGTTTCCCTTGCGGGCTTGAGGCCTCCAGATCCTGCCACCTGTCAGTGGAGGTGAGACTGGGACCCCGTGTGTCACTTTACAGAGAGGTGAGCAGTCCGTCTTTGCAAACCATGTCAGTCAATAAAATGAGATCCTTCAGAAAAATGAAACAGTCATTGTAAGCTGTTTAGGGGAGTTATGGAAAATGAGGGGGTATTGTAAGTTAATGAGAGAGAAGTCTGCTTTTACATGTGTGACATGAGGGATCAGAGTCAGGACTCTGTGTACGCTAGGCAAGCACTCTGCCCTATACCCCCAGCACCTCCATTTTCTTACACACTGAATGATTGGGAAAACTGCCCGTCCGGGTATTTTCAAGAATAACATTCCAAGCAATCACCAGGATCACAAGCAGCCCAGTGCCACCATCATGTAAATGTCCTGTACAGGGGCAGCCATGACAGCAGCATGCTCCTGGGTCTTGTTCTTTATTTCTTTACCAATTTCCATAGACATTTACATTTGTGTGGTAAATAAACATCTTGTTTGCCTAGGGCATCAGATGTGTATTATACAAATGAAGCATGAGTTAAGATGAAACGAATCCCATGTGCTTGAACCTGCTAGCAAAGGGTCATTCACTGAGGGGTTCAAATGGGAATCCCACTCCTCCTGTTCCCCACCTCTCTTACATACACACACACACACACACACCCCACTCCTGAACATTCTAGCAATTCTTAGCAGCGAAGCTGAGAGTAGAAAGACGTAATTTTCCAGACTACATTTATGCAATCCACCGTCTGTCCACTGCTGCAGAGCTCTGAGGAGTAAGTGTTGACTGTTTTAAAACGTGCCCTTAATTGCAATTGACAACTTCTCAGAAAATCTTCACAGGAAAAAAGGCAGGCGAGGCCAGGCTGGCAGGAACTCTTGCATTCCCAAAGCTGCCAGGGCCCTGGGAATCCCCCAAACAGCAGCTTATGCACCTCGGTTCTCCACTACAGACGCAGCACGGACGGTCAGAAGGGAACATTTGCCACGGGCAACCCCAGTGGACCCCTGCAAGACCCCCAGGGGCAGAGGGAGCCTCCTCCAGAGGCTGCTGTCTGTCCGCTGCAGCAGGCATCTGCCGTCTACGGCCTCCCCTTCACGAACCAGTTCACAAAGCGCAGTTCCGACATCCTTCCCTTCAACAGCCACACCCAGCACCTCCAAATGAATGTTGGCATCTGTCACATAAGGGAGAGGACCAGCCACCAACCCTGGCGGGGCTGCTGCACCTGATCTGAGACGCTTCATGACCTGATCCCTGCTGCTGTCATTTAGCTAAATTAACCCTATGACAGACTCTGTTATCTTCATCCCGCTTTCCAAGTGACCAACTGAAGCATCCAGAGGCTATGCGTTTTCCCACAGGGGTGGGTGTGGCTTGGGGTGGCAGCTGGCCTCTGTGGCCTTGGCTACGGTACCTTACCAGTCTACTCCATAGGATAGTCAGGAACATCCATCAAGGTAGAAGCAGAGAGAGCCGGCCCAACACCACCAGTTGCCTCTACTGCGCTGGCTATGCCCAAAGGGGCTCTCATTCCAGGACTCTCCACATATCCTGCCATGTGACCACACCCCCAGGTCACACCTGGGTTTCTAGGAAGTTCTCCTGAGTCACTGCACAAGCACTACGCTGAACCACTGTGTAGCCAGTTACCCATCAGAACTGCTTCCTGACAGGTGAAGGAGAATGACCCCTGCAGGCTGCAGAGAACCTACATTCAGCCAGGACTCTGGAGATGCCTTCACTCAGTGGTGCAGACAGCACCATGAGCCAGCCAGCATAGCGGGGTCTCAAACACAAGGGCAACCCTCCTCCTCACAGGTCGGTTCCCAAATCCTGAAAGGCTGTCCCTGCAGCACACCACCTGCTCATGAAGTTCCAGACAAGCAGTGGGGATGGAGCCATCAGCCTGGAACCCGTCCTCCCCGTGGGGCCAGGAATCCTCCTGGGGGGGGTAGGAGTGCTCCCAGATGGGGGAACCTTTACAGAGCATCCTCAGAATTCTCGGCCAGCATGGAGTTCACAAAGAAGGTGTGAAGCAAGAGCAGACGGCAAAATCTGGTTCCATTTTCCCACAGCCAAAAATAATCTCTAAGAACACGCCCCGTCTCTACCTCTTGAGCAAGAAAACGTTTCTTAGCGATTGTTCCCCACGGTCCTATTTCCCTGGGGATTTTATTGTCTTCTCCATCTCTTCACCTCCACGCAGGCCTTCATGGCTGTCAGTAAGAGCTCTTTTAAAAATGGGTCCAAATTTCTGCATGCTGGGCGAAAGGGCGCCAACCTGAACGCTGGTCTAATCAGACTGAAGGGCTTTGCCTTTGTGACGAGGCTCACAGAACCTACCATTCTGCTCAGGAAAAGTGTGTGTGTGTGTGTGTGTGTGTGCGTGTGTGTGTATATATATACATTTTTTTTTTAAACCCTCTTTTGGAACTACTTCTCTAGGCCAGGAGTGCATCAGGCAGCACAGCAGGGGTCCAGGCTAAATGCAAATAAAAAGCTAACTGGCAGTGGATTTTAACCGTGAGGGAGGAGGGAGGAGGGAGGAAGCCAGGATCAAGCAGGGCTTTGAGGAAAAACAATTTAATTTTCTTAACCAATTACTGCCATTGTCCTGAGTTCTGACGGAAGCTGGCACCCTGACCCCTGTGCTCAGAACATCATTTTAGCACTGGCTTTTTGAGAGAACACATCATCTTTATATTCTACATTGCTAACATTATACACACAAATGCAAGGGAATTAACATTTTTAAAGCATATACTATGAAACCTTAAACTTCATCATTTCACTACATATTAGTCAAAATTGATAAAAGTTAAGTTCGTCATCCCAAGGTTAAGTTGCCCACACAACACCCACAGCACATAAAAAGGTATGTATTGAGTTGCCTACCCAGCAATCTAAAATAGGATATTCAAACAACAATGGCAAATTAAGTGCTGCACTAAGGGACAGCTAGTTTCTAACCAGAACACAGGACCGCCTCGCAAACCTTACATAAGGAGGGTTATTGACTTCACGTGTTCTCAGTGCCCAGGATCTTCTAACAGAGCCCTACAGCGCACTGGATTGGGGCTGAAATGCATAGTTTACAAAGTATATTCACAGTCATTATTTTCTTTTTATCTTAACAAAAATAGAGCAAGAATGGCTGGAGAGATGGCTCAGCAGTTAAGACCACTGCCTGCTTTTGCAAAGGACCCAGGTTCTATTCCCAGCACCCATGTGGCAACTAACTGTCTGTAACTCCAGTTCCAGGGCATCTGACAGCCTCTTCTGTCCTCTGTGGGCATTGCATGACATGGGTGCACTTACATATGTGCAGGTAATATACTCGTACACATAAAAATAGAAATAAAAACAAAAGCTAGTAAACTAGAGAGAGGACAGTGGGAGGGGGAAGGGGGTTAGTCTTTGGGGGATAATCACCACCATTTTACAGGACGAGGAAGACATGGAGATAAGTGATTTGCACAGGATTCTAAGACCTTTGGTGGAGGAAACACAAGTTCCGTCCATATGTCCAAGCTGGTCCTGTGACTCTGGGTCCGTGTCCTCCCCTCTGATATTTAGGGCTCTACAGACCATCACTTACCACCTGGGTTCTTTCTGTCCATTGCCATAGTTTGAATGGTTAGAGACGGGGACTTGACTTTATCTTTACGAGAGGCCGTGCCTGTTGCCCTTCTCAGCAGTGCAGGAGATAAGGAACGGCAGGGAGTCCTGAAAAGCTACCTGAGTGATGCCATGCGCCCAAGTTCAACTCGTGCGCCCAAGTTCAACTCGCAGGCAGGCCACTCTCCATTTAGTTGAAAACTAAGTTAAAAATCCAGCTGAGCCCTTATGTAATCTCATATCCCCAATGCTGGAGGCAGCTGAAGTAAGGTGCGTATGTCTGTGTGTCTGTGTCTGTCAGTATGCCTGTGTGTCTGTGTGTCTCTGTCGATCTGTGTTGTGTGTTTGTCTGTGTCTAAGTGTGTGTCTGTATGTCTGTGTCTGTATGTATCTGTTTGTATGTATCTGTTTGTATGCATGTCTGTGTCTGTGTATGTGCATGTGCCTGGGGCTGCCTGCCTGTGTCTGTGTGTCTGTCTGTCCATGTCACTGTCTGTCTTTTGTCTATCTGTGTCTGTGTCTGTGTATGTATCTATCTGTTTCTGTCTGTGTGTCTGTGCGTGTCTGTCCTTCCCTCTAGACATTCCTGTTGAGCAGCTGAAACACACTACATCTACATACTGCGTGAAGTTGGAGTTAAACACAGATGCTCTACACACTTTTCAAATAAAACTGCTCATTAACATGGTTTATATAACCAGCAGACAATAGCACAAGGTATACTGTGAGTGTACCTTTGCGCTGTGAGTTTGTGTTGACTGATCCTTTGTCCTCAGCCTGCACCTGCAGGGAAATATTCTCACCACTCTCCAAATAAAATCACATATCTGATGTCACTGTTCCAGGAACCACTGTCCTTGTCAGAAAGTGGTCACAGCCACATCAGGCTAGGCTTTCCTGCAGGCCTTTGTGGCAAGCAAAGACTGTCACTCAAAAAAAACTCCAAACATTAGAATAAAAAGTGCCCAGTGCCCTGACGTTAGTAACTGCAGAAGCAAACAGAACTGTAAACCTTTGGGGTCCTTTTTATTTAATTAATTCATTTATTTATTTTTTTATGTGTATGAGTGTATTGCCTGCATGTATGTAAGTGTATTCATGCCATGCAATGCCCACAAAGAACAGAAGAGGGCGTCAGATCCCCTGGAACTGGAGTTACACAGATGTTTGTTAGCTGCTATGTGGGTGCTGGGATTCAAAGCTGGGGCCTTTAACAAGAGCAACCAGTGCCCTTAACAGCTGAGTCATCTGTCCAGCCCTTAATTTTGTCTGTGCACTTGTCTGTAAGTGCTCCACATGCATGCGGTACCCCGGAGGCCAGACAAGGGCATCAGATTCCCTGGATCTGGAATTACAGGCTGTTGTGAGCTGCCTGATGTGGGTGCTGGAAACCAAACCCAAGGCCTCAGCAAGGCAGCCAGTGCTCCTAACTGCTAAGCCATCTCTCCAGCCCCCAGAGGTCCTTTAAAGGGTGTTTCTGTACAATGAGGTACAGAAACATAACTGGTACTCATGAAGTTAAAAGGTGAAATATGAGATTCCAACACTGAAATTGAGACGGTAAGAAAAACATCACACATTTTAAAGGTTTATTTGTAAAATAAATTATTAAAGGCAGGTAAGCATCAAGCCATACTTCCGGACTCTGAAAATTCTGTCTTCCCAGAAGGCTGAGCCTGGGAGAGAGGCAGGGCCACAGGAGGGACAGGTTAGAAGGTACCCGACCGAGGTCCTGACATAGCAACCCTTGGCCTCAGCTTGAGACCCCTTCTCCTTTTTGAGCCTCATCTGACTCAAGGTCCGTCCTCTTTGTGCTGTTACAAGAAGCAGGTAAGAGAACAAACATAAACCAGGCTTTCAGACTACAAATCCTTCTGTACTTGCAAAACGGTGCTATTGCTGGCCCTGAGTCTCCAGCCCACGGCCCATTCTCTTGGTCATCAGCCTCTGCTGTCACAGGTGTGCTCTATCAACTGTCTGCCCAGTGGTCCAGAGGGACTTGTCACCACAAGTGTTTCCCCTGCTTGTTCTACAAGGACAGGAGCTTGCTGCTTTGACTCTGGAAGGCAGGTACCATGCGGCTCCATCTGCACCTGGATGCAAGGGAGTGACCTCAGCCAGGAGCCCTGCCTGGTCTCTGCACATGTGGCAACGTCCTTTCCCACAGCCCCACACCAGACTGCAAGTGTGTCCTCTCCCAACCCCTTGTCCTTCCTCAGGTAGACTTCTACAGATTGCCTCGGCTAATCCAGCCTCCCTTGTATACCTGAGTCCATCTTCAGTATGTAGACTGGCCATGACCACTAGCCTGCAGGTCAAAGGCACTGACCATGTCAGCACACAGGAGACGCTCCAAACAATCACCAATCACAGTGCTGAATTTTACAGGAGCAATAGCCACATAAACGTGGAGATGATGATCAACAAAACACGAACACAGAGATGTTAGAGGGGTGGAGTTCTCCGGGCCTGAGGCAGGCCCAATCCCAAAGGACCATCTAGTGCCACGTCAGTGCTCTCTCTGCTGAAAAGCATGAACACAGGGCCTGACAGGCTTATCAGCCGAATCTCAAGAAGATCTCCTGAATCTTTACACCTGCTTGGCATTTCTGCCCAAGCCTATGGCATTTAGACACTAACAAGTGGGCGACTGCCACCCAGCCTAGGTAGCTTTCCCAATCAGCCTGCTATTCAGATGAAAGGCACCCTTACACTCACAGTCTGCACAGCACGCTCACAGAAGGACCGGTATCCTATCACACATTTTTCAGTTGACATATAAAATTTTTATCACGCGCTTGAATAGTTGGGAATGATGTATGTTCCCACAAGTTTTCACAGCAAATATGGAGCTGAAGAGCAATTCATTCCATTTATGGAGTCCTTCCACACAACCTTCTTGGAAAGCCAATCTTCAATGTTATGTCAAACAGCAAAGTCAGAACTGAAAGGATAATTTCATAATTTAAATACATACTCTAACTTGCATCCCCGTGACAATGTCTCACTTCTGGATTATAACTGTAAGACAGGTGAGGTAATTGGTGGAGAAAAGGATGGATGGATGGATGGATGGATGGATGGATGGATGGATGGATGGATGGATGGATGGATGGAAGGATGAGTGGGTGGATGGATTGATGGCTACGTGGATGAGTAGATAGATGGGTAGATGGAGAGACGGATGAGTGGGTAGGTGGATTGGATGGATGGATACATGTGTGGATCAATGGGTAGATGGACATATGGATGGATGGAGAGATGGATGGATGAGTGGATGCACAGATGGGAAGATGGGTAGGTTTGAAGACAAGAGTCTTGCCGTGAGTTTGCTGACTTGGTGAATAAAGGTCCCCGCTTCTGTCTTGCTGCCCCTAGTCTCCCTGCCTCACCCTCTGGGTCAGATTGTACAATGGCTCAGGACCCCAGACATTTTACACTTTAGGAACATATTGATTCTGGATTGACTTTTTGGTGGTGGTGGTGGTGGTGGTGGCAGTGGTGGTTTTGTTTGTTTGTTTGTTTTGACAGGATCTCCCTAGTTCCAGCCTGCCTGGAAGTCACCATGTGGAGCAGGTTGGCCTCCATCTCACAGAGATCCACCTGTCTCTACTTCCCAAGGGCTGGGATTAAAGGTGTGCACAACCACGCCTGGCAAGATTCTGGGTTGAAGAGAGATATGTCTTTCTCCTTTGGGGACCAGGAGGTCAACCATGAAGCAGAAAGATGAGCCAGGCAAGAAAGACACATACTACATGGTCTCACTTACAAAAGAAACCTGTAAAAGTTAAAATCAGCCAGGCATGGTGGCACACGCCTGTAGTCTCAGCACTTGGGAGGCAGAGGAAGGCGGATCTCTGTGAGTTCAAGGCCAGCCTGGTCTACATAGTGAGTTCCAGGACAGCTGGGGCTACGTATCACACGCACATATGTGTGTATATATGTATATATATATATCACACACACGTGTGTATGTGTATATATATGTATATACATATATCACACACATATATCACACACACATACATGTGTATGTGTGTGTATATGTGTATATATACGTGTGTGTATATATATATACATATATAATCTATATTACATCTGCCTTTGTCTTTCTAAAATGATTTAGGACATAACTTATTTTACATGTATGAGTACATACATACTGCCTGCATGTATGTAAGTGCACCCACGTCATGCAATGCCCACAGAGGTCAGAAGAGGGTGCCAGTTCCCCTGGAACTGGAGTTCCAGATGGTTGTTAGCTTCCACGTGGTGCTGGGAATCGAACCCGGGTCCTCTTCAAGTGCTCTTCACCACTGAGCCACCTCTCCAGTTCCAGGACATAATTCTTAGAAACATGAAAATCAACGGCACAGATTTAGGTAAAAATCTAAAACGTCCCAGTTTGGGTGTTTGTCCTTCAGCCTCCAGGGAAGAGTATTGTGCCCCACCCAGGACAGCACCAGGGCAAAGACCCCGGGGCCACACCGGCTGCTGAAGCCAGGCCTGGCCCTGATGTGATGACGGACTCTCCACAGAACTGCCGTGGCTTCCACAAGCCGCAAAAGGAGAAGTCTGCATTCCTGAAAACTACAGGGCAGCTCTGGAGCGGCATCACATCCTCCCAGCCCACCCCTGTCCACCTCAGGGTGGTGGCCTGTCCCTATCACCTGAACTGCTCGGCACTGTGCCTCAGATCCACCCTGGCTAAGCCAGGAGCACCCCTGGGCCTCCAGGAAGAGTACATGGGAGCCAGAGCCGGGTGCTGCCACGCCCTGACCCCAGGCAGGGCTCCTTCTCCTACCCAGGCAGTGTCAGCAGACTCACACCACTAGTCTCTCCTGCCTGCACATCACCTCCCCAGGGAGGAGACATGTCTTTACCTAGGGCTCTGACTTTGAGAGCTCTTTCTCCAGTGAAGATGGGTAATTCAGACACCAGTGGAACCACATGACCTCGGGGTGAGGCGGCGGAAACACAGCACTTCACCCGGCAGAACCCCACCGTCACTGAGAGTTCCCCAAGCGGTTCCTGGCATCTCCCACTGGGGGACAGTTGAAAGTGTCCTTAAGTCAAGGGAGGAAAGAAGGATAAAGAGAGGCCAGGCCTCCCAGTCAGCTCCACAGCAGGTCAAATTCCAAAATAGGACCATGCGTGGGTCAATGCAGGAAAATGGGTCAGATTGGCGCAGAGCACTAACAATTCCACATGACCCAGGAAAGGGAAGGCAGAGGCCTCAGAGCAGCTCTGTCCCCACCTAGGAGCACAGTGACACTCATTCACAGACTTTCATGAAGTCAGCATCTCTTTTCAAAAGCAAAAGCAATGTCTTACGGGTTTCTGAAAAAAAAAATGCTCCACATATTTTTTTCTTTTTATGTTAAACACTCACACTTACTGTGAAGTCAAAACCAAGTCTTACAAATTGAACGTTTCTACACTTTGTAAAGATTCCAAAGTATTATCACTTAAAACAAGTCTGCACTTGATCTTAGCCAATAACTGTATTAATTCAACTATAAACCTAAAAATTCAGAGCCAATTTTGAAAGAGATGCATCTTTGCTCTGGAAATTGTTGCTGAGTATGTTAATGCTGTAATGACATGCTTCTTCTAAACATGTGGTTATTATTATTAATAATAATAATAATAAAGAAACAACAACAAAAAAAAACAAGTCTGAAATTTTCTGCTTTGGAAAAGACAGCATTGAAGAAAAACTAACATTGACTGAACACCTACTTCACAGATGGAGAAGGCAGAGCTCTAAGAAGTTCAGCTGGGACTGGAGGCAAAGCTTCCTGCAACACAGATATGCCCAGCACAGGATCCTGCTTCAGGCAACTCTGGCATCCAGAATCCACGGGGCAGGCGGTCTCTGGGGGCACTCTGCCAGACATTCAGTGAAACACCCTCCACTCCCAGCATGGAGAAAAGCAGATGCACAGGAAGACAATGTTGGTAACAGGACAGGACACAGTTACTGCCTCGAGCCCCCGCAGAACGCAGAGGGTCAGAGCCAAGGCAGCACAGGCGGACACCAATGCACAAGTTCTTGCATATTCATGAAACATTATCTACCACAAAACAGAAGCCAATCAGTAGTTTCTTAGGAAGAGCACATGTCCATCCTACAAGATTAAACTATTCCAAAATATTGTAACAGATAAAAGTATAATTTGCAGTCTTGAATTAACATAATTTACTGACAGCTTTGTTTCAGTCGGTGAGCACCAAGTGCACTTCTAGGATTCCGAAACGCAGCTTTCTCCGCTCTTCTCAAAATTTGTCCCCAGTGACCTAAGTGCACATCCTCACTTTAAGTTAGTGATTTAAATTATAAAGGAAAAAAAAGGAGTGCATATATCTAAGATGAAGACCACTCATGTGATTAATACAGACCACAGGGATGCAAAATTCTTGAATAAATGACAGGACAGGACAGGACAAGACAGGAAAAGTTACAGACCAAATACAAGTGGTTGTGTCCACTGGCTGCATCCTGAAAAAGATAGGGCCAGATAGGTATGCCCTGGACCAGGCCTGACCCACCTGAGGCTCTTCTGCTCCCAGATTCAGGCCAGTGGGTTTCCAGTCAACACACAGCAGGAGGCCCCACAGATGTTTCCAAGTCAGGGCCAAGCCTGAGGAGGCATTCAGAGTCTCAGAGCAGGGAGAGGGTAGAGACAGAGCCTTCTGGAGGTACAGCCTCCATAAATGGGGAAATGTCAACCACAACCCCTTCAAATAACTTCCCGTAAATGGAAGAATTCTAGTGACAATTGCTTTTTATTTTTTTAGTTCTTTCTCTTTCTAAAAATTCTTCCCTTTTATTTTGAACACATTTTCCTTTAATTTCTTGCCAAGAAAGTGGAACTCTGGATGACTGCAGCCTCTCCTCTATCAGTGTCTCCAGAAGCAAAGCTTCCTGTAACCACAAAGGGACACCTTCCCAGCAGTGGAGGCTCGGGCAGCCCTGTTCTCCCCTTCCTGACCAGGCTCCCTCCCCCAGGATTTCACCAAAGCTGTCATGTCGCATTTCAGAAAGGACCTCAGAGGCGACAACACCTGTCATCAACCTTCTCCTTTCAAGCGGAGTCGAGCAGGACAAACATCTCAGAGGCTGCTCCGACCAGAACCTGCCATCACTACCTCTGCGCTCCAGCGCCCGCTTGTTTGGTGGCTCAACACACAACTTATGACACGTGGATTTCCACTTTTTCTTACTGAGAAGTTGCAGGAGCCAAGGCATTGACAAGGGAGCAAGGATCGACCAAAGTCAGCGCATCACCGTCAGTGGGACACAGAACGTCCACGGGACCAGAGCCAGATATAAGAAGTCAGAATAATTTGAATTTCAAATATCAGGGATAAGTTTTGTTAAATGTACTAACACAAAAAGAAAATTCAGAAATCACTTAATAAACAAAGGACAGATGTCCTAATGATGGCCCATTTGACAAAAAGAACAGTTACAAAACACAGAAGGTGCCAAAACTCTCAGACAGTGTCAGATTTGCTAAAGATGAATTCAACTAGGGCACTACCGTTGCTCAGAGACAGGTATCTCTAGCATGAAGGCCTTCCCAGGGAACTTGGGAGCATCTGAGAGCCCCACAGGGCCCTGTGGAGAGAAAGGATCCCATTCCCATGCCTCAAAGAAAGATCTGTTTAGTAGACGCCTCAGAAACGGTCCAGGAAAGAGAAGAAGCTTGGAGGGACCTAGGCAAGTACCAGTACCTGGCTTCTGCCTGCAAGGTCAATGGGTGTGGCCAGGGCACTCTGGGATGGGACTGGGGAGAGTGCATGACCCACAGGAGAAGTGGGGGGTGGGGGTTAGCGGCAAGCTGATGGTCTAGGCTGGAGAAGACTTCTCACAGAACCCAGTAACTAGGAAGGAAGGAGCAGCTAAAATGAAGCCAACGGGTGGACTAAACGGAAGCACTATTAACTGATAAGACAAAGAAAAATGTCAACATTACTAGCAGAACACAGAAAGTCAGCAAGGTTGATAGCCACATCAGACAAGTTAGTCAGGGGTGGGGGTGAGACGCTCACTTACTTAGAGAAACAATACTTACCTTAAACCCAAGATAAGATCAGGAAAGAGATCAGGAGTGAAGACATAGATAACTAAGTCTAGCCACAAAACCCTCTGCAGGGGACCAAGTTCTTCCTACCTGGGCAGCTCTCTCGGGGTCTCAGAGGGGTGGCTGACCCCTCAGGAGCGCTCAGTGACTGCCATTCAGCTCTGCACAGCCCAGGCCAGTGCCTGTATTCAAACTGCTGCCAGAACCCAGTGGCTCACCCTAAACAGGACCCACTTGGGGGCATCCTTACCCAGTACCAGGCTACATTTCACTCTAGGAGAAGTGCTGAGGTGTAAAGCTCACAGTATCACAATGAGGTGGTGATTTCTACCAGATGAAGCTGGCTGGGCAGTCCTCCAAATGTTTAAACAATAGTTGACATCTTAACGTCTAAAGTCATGGGCTCTATCAGTCAGAAATAACATTAAAATAGAAGTGACTTTTTTCTGTTTTCAAATTGGTATGTGACATAGAAAAAGTTGATAAGAGACTCTGGGAGGGTATTGATGTGTGCGTTGTTTTTTTAAATATTCATAGCTTGACATTTTGGAACTTGTGTAGGAGACGTGTGTAGGAGGCCAGAGGGAGACAGAAAGTAATGGAAAAGTTTAGGGGCTGGGAAATAAAAGCATGATGTCGACGGCAAGAGACAACGGAAGATTACACCAGCAACATCCAGACACTCAAGGCTGATGAAATGGCATTTCAGTAAATCCTTGCTTACTCTCCAATGTAATTTTTGAACAGGTAATAAGTTATATGAAAAAAAAAAAAAAAACAGAAAGCAGTGCACTTCAAGGCCTACAACTCAATACCCATGTGCATGGGTCAGGCCTCTGCCCCTTGACATCTCTCAATGTCCAGTAAAATCAATGCCCATCTTCTTGTGCTTCTGTTTCTTTGTGAAATCAGAAACAACCGAAAGGCTGTACTTACATTGCCCTGCCTGACAGGAGCTCACGTGTGTGTGGTTTGTATCTTTTTCACACAGCAGTGTACTTGGAAATGCATTCAATTTTACTGCTGCAAAAGGTGCTTAACTAGAACCCTGCAAGTGGACACCCAGCTGACTTCCAGAGCTCGGTGTCAAACAGCTCCGCCTGGTGTATACCGCCTTGCAAAAATCACCATGACAACATACGGGAAAATTCCCAGGTGAAGAATTTATTGGCTCATTGGATACATACATTTTTAATATTGATCAATACTGACAAATTGCCCTCTTCAAAGGATGCACCAATTAATCCCCCCCCCCACCCAGGAAGGCATTGAGAGCACTGGCTTCCTCAGAGACCTGCCAATAGTGTGTTATAAAATGTATTAATTTGTGCAAAACTGGCAGGTGGAAAGGAACCACTGCCATTTCAAATTGCATTTATCTCATGATGAAATAGAAGTTACTGTCTTGAAGGAGCCACTCACTTCTTTAATTTTGGGGGGGAGGGTGGGTGGGTTGAGACAGGGTCTCCCTGTAGCCCCAGCTGGCCTAGAACTCATTATGTTGACTAGGCTGGCCTCAATCTCCCAGAGTTCTACCTGCCTCTGTCTCCTGAGTGATGGGATTAAAGGCCTTGCGCCACCACACCTGGCCTCACTTCTCTTCTTGGTTTTCCTTAACCACTTCTGGGAGCATCTTTTACATTCAGAAGTTAGTGCTCTGCTCTGACACAAGCTGGAAGCGTTCTTTTTAACACAACAGCAAACGGACAAGGAAAGCTGGGGCACTGCTCCACAGGGCTCTCTACTGAGTGCTTAGGCCCTTCCCTCAGCGAGCCTGTCGCCCTCAGAGCCATATAAAAGGTATTTCTTTTTTCACTAATGTCCAGCGACTTGTCAGTCTGTCTTTCGATTACTGTTGGATTTTGAGTCACAGTTAAAAACTTCCTCCCTGGGCTAAAACAAAAAGGAATTGCCTCATGTTTTTTTTTCCTTTGTAGTTTTTTATATTTAAACATATCACCCATTTGGAATTTATTTGGACTTACAGTATAAGGAATGCTCTATTTTCTTTTAAATAAATACTCTCCTTTCCAAATCATCTCTTCAACCATCCACCTTCCTCCACCACGTGAAACAGCCCGCACCACCCTCTGTTCCTGTCTGTCTCTGGGTCTGCTACACTGGTTTGTGCTCTGGGCACAGGCACCATGTTGTTTTAATTACTGAGGTTTTATAACTGGGTCCCTAATCAGCCTTAAAAATTTGATGATACGGTTAATCACGAGAAACAAAAGAGTATTCTCCTAAAGAGACACCATAACTGGATAGACAAGAATGTTTTCCTAAGTGAGCTTCTAATTCTGGGTCTCAAAGAAAATCTGAAAATATACATGACCCTCAGAAGAGCATATAAAACATACAATTACCACATCCGGGGAACCACAGAGATCCAGCCATTCCAATGTTTATTTTGGAGACAGATAGAGCTGTCATATAAAGCACTGTGGTGTCCACCCATAATCCAAGCACTGAGGAGGGCCGAGGCAGACAATGATCTTGCTTGGGTTCGAGGCCAGCCTAGACTACATGGCCAGACCCTGGCTTGATTACCCCTCAAAGTCACACAGATCGCACTAGACACAAATGGCTGGAACCTGAATTCCTCCTCACTCTGCACCAGTCTGCAGCCCGGCCTGGCCGCCAACCCTGTCTCTGTCTCTCTCTCTCTCTCTCTCTCTCTCTCTCTCTCTCTCTCTCTCCTCAAAGAAAACTGCTCTGCCTGAAAAACTGCTCCTTGCACATAACTTGCCAATTCTAAGAAGCCCAAATACGCTTGTATTTTTATAAACAATTCATCACATCCAAACACGTGGCATTGTTTCAGATCTTCATGTGCAACTCTGTCTTGGTGATGCAGAAAATATTTTCATCAAAGTAACAAAGGCTTTTGCCGCAGCCTGGGCAAAGCACGCTGAGGCTACCCAAATGTGGAACGCGCACCTCCCTCCTTTGGACTCTGCCGCCTGCTCCTCACTGACCTCACTGTGTGTCTCTTACTGTGTTCACAGTGACGCAAAAGCCTGGCCTGGGCGCTGGTGGCAAAGAGTGTATTTGGATTACACGGGAATAAATGAATCAAATGAAGTTTCAAGTCATGCAGCAAACTCTGCAACCACGGTTTTCATTCCTTCTTCCCTTTAAGGAAAATTAAGTCTTAAAGGACCACTTTGCCCATGTTCTCCCACTTAAACACACTCCTTTAATCTTTTCTAGACTGTGTGACAGGGAGGTAAAGCGCACACATGTGAATCACATGCTCTGCCCTCACAGCAGGCACAGCCCAGTGCAAGACAGACCCAAAAGTAGACAGTAGGTGTGAGGTGGCACCGAAGCACAGATGACAGAGGCCAGACCCGGCCTGGGAGAAAGACAAGAGTCCAGGACAGGCCACTGGTAGCACAGACAAGGTCCCTGTGGAGGAGAGAGGGCATCAGAGCACAGACGTTCCCCAGCAGCTGGCCAATGGCTCATGAAGCACACTGCAGGAGGTGAGAGATGTGGGGTACAGGGGCAAGGAGGACCCCAAGAGCACCAAGAACATGCTGAGGAACGCTGGGTACCCTGGGGAGATGGATGCCATGAGCATGCTCTGTTCCTCCTATGCCCGTTTCCTGATGGTCTGGAGGCCTCTGAGCACACACTGTCCCCCACCCCCACTTCCCTGTGGTCACTTATTAAGATGCACCTTGTATTTTGTCTGGGTCCCTCAAAACAGGAACTCCTTGAGAGCAAGAAACAGGTCTAACTTGACATATTGACTACTATAATTAAGACCATAATAGTACACGGTGGTGCTCAATAAATACATGTATGTTACATCTACCCACACTGCGCTCACCAACCCCTTCCCTAACTAAAAAGCTGTGAGTGTCTTCCATCAAGCTGTCACTGACCCGCACAGAACCCTATTTCCTGGACATCACGCTGTTTGGCATTTCCTCAGTCCTGGCTTGGGGTGTGCACAGCCTCACCCCAGCCAGCGCTCTCTGCTGTCACTGCCATAGTGGCTCAGTGAATACAGCTTTCTTTCTAACGTCCCCAGCCACACCCCACACCCACCTGATGGTGGGTTACTAAGAGCCCTTCCTGAGCACCCTGCTCTTCTTCCCACGTGACCCCTCCCCCCATCCTCCAGGCCTTGCCCTCCTATCCGGCTTGCTCCCAGAGGACTACATCGCTGGTCAACTGGGGTAACAGGCAGGTGGCATCCAGTGAACAGTTTCTGGCCCCACTACTGCCTCCAAAGCTGCAGTGACAACACCATCGTCCCTGCAGCTTTCCTTGGCAGAAAACACTTCCCCCAGCCTCCCCAGGTCACACCCCACCTCCCTGTCTTCCCTAAGGACACTTCCCCCTTCACTGCCTAGTTCTTCAAACCCCTTTCCTTCAGCAAGCTAATGCATGCAGCACCTCTGGGGGCGGGGGCGACACCGGTGTTTATCCACAACCATGGGGTACCCCTGCTGCACCTCACTTCATGTCTCCCAGTCAAGGCCCCTGGTGGCATGCTGACCACTGGAACTTTCTGATCTCTGAGGCTTCTCTGAGCTCCATGGCACTTCTGTCCCACGTCACCGTCTGGCACTCAGTTTCTCTCACTCTTCTCTGCTCCCATCATGCCTGCGTCTCCTGCTGCTCACTCGCAAGTTCCATTCTCCACCCTTGGCTGCTGCCTCAGTGCAGGCCCAGCACCCGGAGGGTCACCCTTCTACCCCCAGGCTTCAGTAGACACATACATCGCTCCATCCGTCTCCCTCACATGAGGCACTCAGTGACTTCCCATGGGGCATCCGATCCCACACGGCCTTTCTCTTCATCCTCCAGACTACAGGACAGGAAGACCTTGTTTGTCAAGCTGCATTCTTGTTTGTTTGCTTGCTAGCTTTTATTTTGGGGTTTTTTTGTGGGGTTTTTTTGTTTTTGTTTTCAGACAGGGTCTCACTATGCCAACTCTAACCGGCCTGAAATCTGCTATAGGGACCAGGCTGCCCCGAACTCACGGAGCTCCTCTGCCTCTGAAGTGCTGGGGTTAAAGGCCCATGCTACCACACCCAGCTGCACACTGTAACTCTTCTTTTTAAAACCACTTATTATTTTTATTTTGTGTGTATGCCTTCATGTGTGTAAGCACACTCATTCATGCAATGCCCACAGAGGTCAGAAGAGGGCATTGGATTTCCCTGGAACTGGAGTTACAGATAGTGGTTAGCCACCATGTGGGTACTGGGAATTGAATCTGGTCTTCTGCAAGAACAGCCAGTGCTCTTAACTGCCAAGCCATGTCTCCAGCAACCCAAACTGCATTCTTAACATCCACTGTGCCTCACACATCTCAGACTCACACTGGCTCAGCTAGCCACACCTACACACTGTGTCCTTCAGGCTCCCTTCCCAGTCACCAGTTCCATCAAAAGCACAAGTTTGCATTTTCTGGTCTCTGGCTTGTAACAACAGTGGTCAGTCCACCTGCGTCGAAACACGTCCTGAGCCCTCAGCTACGTTTAATTTCCACCGTCACTCCCCTCATCTAGTGACCTCTGTACACCCTCTTGCCCCAACAGCCCCAAGATTCATTCACGGACTGTACTCAGTGGAACACACAGCACTCACTGGCCACCTTCCCAAAGCCCCGCTTGTTCCAGGAGTGATGTTCAGTTGTTTCCAATTTACATGGCTTTGTTCTAGCCAATTTATGCTCTTCCTTACACACCAGCCTCCAGCCTTCATGCTGCCTCGCCTGCCCCGGGGGCCCACCCGCTGAGAGTTCTTCTCTTGAGGCCATCTTCACCATGGTTGGCTGTATGGCTCCACTCAGCTCTCTCCTGGATGGACCTCCACAGGCCAAAGGCAGCTCTCGGTATGAATTCTCTACCCTCCTTTTCCTGTGTGCCTTACTTGGTTTCCTAGCGGTGACTGTCTATACCACTGGAGGGCAGGCATTACCCAAGCCAGGACACCCCAGACCCACAGCAGTGCTAGACACACTGATGTCCTGATTCACCCCATTCCAATTACACACACACACACACACACACACACACACACACACACACACACACCACAGCCTTCCAATACAAGAAGCAAGGTGTCCAGTGTTTGGACAGCCAGCCATCATGTCACCTCTCCCTCTATCCTGAAGCTCCCTGTATACTGTCCTGAACCTGGGCCCAGAGCACTGGCTCCCACCTCATCTCCCCAGCTAAGGTCTCTGCCAAGGAGATCTGACTCTGCTCCTGCTGTACTACGGCCTTCCTTCAGGCCTGTCTCCAGATAACCCACAGAGGCCGGTTCCTGACAGAGGGCTTTAGCATAGACTGTGAATCCTCATGCTGGCTGCTCCCACCTGTGGCTTCTGGAGGTGCCTTTTCCTACCCACAGGCTTCCCTGGGCTTCTGTCAAGAAAGCCCGCTTCTCCCGTCCCTCAAGACTTGGGCCTAGTCTCTCTGTGAAACTCTGACAGGGCCTCAGTATCTCCCACTGGCCTCTTCCTGAGTCTCCTCCCCAGCCCTGCTGGGAACACTAAATTGAATGTCACCTGTCTCCTGAAGCTTTGGGCCCTTTGGAGGACTGATTTGGGGGAACAGACTTGAATTCTGGGCCCCTAGAGTTCAGAACAAGCTCTGGGTACACAGCCTTAGGTGTCCACCTCCACCTTCTCAACAGTAGAACAAAGTCAAGCCTCTGCTGACAGCTCACAGCCTGCCTTCTAGAGGAGGCTGGCTACAAGGCAAGCCAGTTAGCAGGAGGGATGTCCAGGCACAGGCAGCCACTGATGTGAAACCCTGAGAGCTTGCTCTGCCCTCCGCCACAGCCAGAGGCTGCTGTCCCAAGGAGTTTTCTTTCAGACAGACTTGGAGAAAAGATCAGCCAAGGAACTTGATTTACATTTTAAAGCAGAATTAAACTGTTTTGAACTACTCTAAGAGTTTTCCTTTTAAGGAAAAATACTTTTATAGGAAAACTATCTTTTCTCTCCTCAGACTGCACTAGCTGCTTTCAAATAAATACAAATTCACGTGTATTAATTGGCGAACTGTCCATCTCCATCATACCACATCGTTAACTGCATTGTTAACTTCCCTCCTTTGCACAGCACTTCATTCTCTAATCAGGTACAAAATATTTTATGTGCGAGGTCCCTTTAAGACCGCTATATCAGTTTGAGGCGGAAAAAAGCCCATCTTCTAACTCTCCACCACTTTGCATTTAAACTTTAAGAAGGACCTCTGTCCACACAGGTTTATTTCAAATTAAAAGTAGGAATCATGGGATTACATACTAATAATCTCAATAACATAACACCACCCAGTTTAAATAGCTTTGCCCTTTGGATTGATGACCCAGCCAAAAACCAGCTCACCCTTCATGGATGATGATGCTCACTGCCCACACCCAGCCTGGCAGCAATTCAGAGCCTGGCTATGCAGGTCACCTACTTGGGGAATCATGTCTGTCTGACAGGTCTTTAGGGGGAAGAGGACCATCTCCACATCCTCCATGTGCACTGTGTGGGTCCTCACTGACAAGCTGTCAGTGGGCTCTTGACTGATCTAGACCCACGCCCAGTGCTGTGCTGGGCCATGGAACTGGTTCTCCTCTGCAGCCTCAGCCTCACAGAGATGACAAAAATACATTGAGTGCAAAGTCTAGTGCAGCCTTGGAGTGTTAGACACATCTGCTCTTGGAAGGAATATTTACTTCAGTGTGTTCCAGCGTCAGCCACATGGTTCTCATGTCTCAAACAGCTGTCTAAGACAGGCTAGTGATGGGTGTGGAGCAAATATAAAAGTGACAAGTCCTGCAAATGTACATTTGCCATTTGGAAGTTTTGAGAAATATATACTAACTGACAGTTGGAAGGCATTTGCACTCTGGTTACAAACTTTTCTCTCGCTTTCTCTGTACCCTACCGTCCTTCACCAGTGTTTTCCCTTGCCTAGAGCTCTGCCTGTCCCTCAGAGTAGCTAACTAGTAAAATATACACACTGGGTAGAGACGTTTGGGGGTATCTGTGGCTTCAGACTATCGTCCTTAGAGCTGTATCTTCTACAGGCATGTCCCGTCCCTTTTCACACCACCGTGGAGTTGCAGCACTGATCATCAAGGCACACAGCCTGTACGTGATCCGGGAGACCAAGTGCACTTTGCACAGCCTATCCCAACGTGGCACACCCCACTACAAAGTGAACTGTGGAGATGCTCTGGGACAACAGTTATGTTCTTTCCTACTCAATCAGCGACATCCCTAGCAGTAAAGGGAGAGGAGGAGGCCACAAGGTTAGCAGAAGACAGGAAATGACATAAATTCAGGGATGGCCAGATATAGACAGAGTAACAGCATCGGGCAGGGAGACCACTAACCAATGGTAGCACTGAGCATGAGCACTAAACCCAGTCCTGCCCAGGTGGCACCTTCTCTCCTGCCATTGGCCAGCTACCCCTGGAGAGGTCTATGGCTTGAGCCACTGGGTGGGTCTGGCTAGGGCAGGACCTGGCACACAGCAATGGCTTCGCATAGGTGTCTGCTCAAAGCATGACTGGGTGACCCGGAACGCAGAGCTAGAACAGACAGGTGCAGAATGAGGCCCTTCTGCCTTCCACACAGGATTTGCTTCCTGACAACACATATTTGTACAAGTGGCAGTTGGACCCAGCAGCCTGTACATGACAACTTGTCTGACTGACCAAGAGATAAAAGTGAATAAAAAATGGGATAAAAACTCCACATAGAGGGGCTAGAGAGATGGCTCAGCGGTTAAGGACACTGACTGTTATTGCAGAGGACTCAGGACGATTCCCGGCACCCACATGGCAGCTACGAACCGCCCTTGACTCCAGTTCCAGGGGACTCTGAAGCCCTCTTCTGACCTCTGTGGCACTGCATGTCACAGGTGCACTCACATACATGCAGGCAATACACTCATACACATAAAATAAAAATAATTAATAGGGCGGGAGTGGTGGCACACGCCTTTAATCCCAGCATTCGGGAGGCAGAGGCAGGGGGATCTCTGTGAGTTCAAGGCCAGCCTGGTCTACATAGTGAGTTCCAGGACAGCTAGGGC
>NW_008340118.1:1328128-1330284 GCF_000622305.1 Nannospalax galili | reverse complement strand
TACAAAAATGTGAGAAAACTGCAACTTTCAAAAAAAAAAATCCTATAAGTGGAGGTGAGTATCAGGATGGAAAGCAATCTTCCCTTGGGCATGAGCCTTCTCTTTCACTTTTGAGAAATGAGGCTGTAATGGTAGGTTGTGTTTAAAAAGTATCCTCGTTTTAAGGACCCTTGTGCTGTCCCAAACTAAGATGCAAAAGCCTTGGACTTCAATCCAAGCTCCAACCTGCTCCTCCAGACCAGGGGTGAGCATACCATAGCTGGTCTGCCTTTCCCCAGCTGGAACCTAGGAGAGAAGACCCCTAGGAAGACCGTGCTACCAGAGTGCCTTTTATTCCCAAAGACCTGGGGGGCCAGGCTCCCCTGGGACAACTCAGGCGCCTCTCTACTCTGCTCCATAATGCCCAGCACACTACCAACAACACCCAAGATAAAGACAGCAGCTACAGCTGTGCACAAACACAAATGCCCATCTCCAGAAAATGTGTTCTGGCCAAACGCCTGAGCCCCAAGCTCCTACCATCTCCCCTAGACAGCATTTGAAAGTCCCACAAGTATGGTGGCCTATTGAAGCTCCCAGGCTACCACCTTTAATCCATGGAGTCCCTTTGGGGAAGTGTAGTCTCTGCTGACCACCATCTAAGGACAACACCAAGGTTTGCATCTAGCTTCCAAACACAGTGCCCATGGGTGGGGAGGCGGGTACCTGGGGGAGGCCTCAGACCCACAGGTCAGCTGGGAGCTTGGGGTCCATGCCCTGATAGCCAACAAAGTCAGCTGACAAGTACAAGCAAAGATCTGCTGGTGGCTGAAGACTGCACATGGATGTGTGAGTGGATGTGGAGCCATGCGGTGGACTGGACTGGCTCTGCCTGGGAAGCTGGATTGCAGGAGACAGCTGGCCCTGAATGGAACATGCTCCCACTCCTGATGGCTGGTCCCCAGGAGGGTCTGGACCAGGAGTGCCCCAGAGCTGAGGGTCGGCCTAGGCCAAGGAGTGAGCAGTAGTCGGAAGCAAGAAAGCTAATCAACCAACTGGCAGAGTCTGCAGGGAGAAAGCACCGCTAGAGCCCGGCTCTCCAGCAAACAGCAGACAAAGGCTCGGGTGCGCACGCGGTGGACGGTGGCGCCGAACCCACGCTTGGGGCCGGGCGGGTCCTGGAGTCTCCTGGTGTCCCATGGATGGTACCCCTGGAGCACAAGGCTCTCCCATCCGGCCCCGCCTAGCCTCCTCCCAGCCCAGCGTTCAGGTCCTCACCCAGCTCGCCCTCCATCCAGGACCGCGGCGACTCCCTCCTCTGAGCATCCGCCTCTTTCCTCAACATCTCCCGCCAGCCGCCTTCCTTCTAGCGAGGCTCTTGCCTTGATTTCTCTGCTCAATCTTGTCCCCCTCCCCCATGACACGCCTTCTGCTGCCGGGGGGTGAGTCCTCTTCACACTGGGGGTTGGGGCATCCATCTCCATCCCACTGGTCCACAGGGCAGAACGCGCGGTCATTAGGGGGGGGGGAAGCCTCACTCACATTAGGGAAGCCCCGGTTCCAGCGTCCTGCCTGTCGTCCCCCCCCGCCCCGGCCGCCTCAGTCACAGGGATCTAGCGGGCGGGACCCCAAGTGGAAGGAAGCTCCTGTACTCCAGCTAAGTGGTCATCACCGGCTGGGGCCAGAACCCCGGCTTAATGGATGACAAACTTGAGTATAAATACTAGGCAGGGTCGGCGTGGTCAGGGGCAGGTCCAACTCGAAATGTCCAGCTCCCGCCACCCCGCAAGTCACCCTTCCTCCGCGCACACGCGGGGCATGGGAAAAGCCGGGTGTTCCCGTGCCGCCGGCGCTCCTGCACGCCACCCGGGTGCCACCGGCTTCCCACCCCTCCGAGGAAGCCCGCTGGGTGCTCACCGCTCGGTATGCACGCACCTGGCCCGCGACCCACCGCGTAGCCCCTTCCCACCCGCGATCCAAGTCTCCCCACCCGTCCCCGGCCGCCGGGAACGCGGGGCCAGGCCACTCACTGGGGCTCAGGAAACACTCCGTCAACCTTCGGAAGCAGCTCGCGTTGTCAGAAGGTCCATCTTCCATGTCGGAGCCGAAGAGCAGCGGCGAGGCGGTGGCGAGCGGGAAGCCGACGCCTCGGGGCCGCCGCGGAGTTCGGCCAGCGC